>NW_026782064.1:600000-860000 GCF_031769215.1 Ylistrum balloti | reverse complement strand
TTGTGAATATCAACATTGAAAACTATGCTTGTCTTCAACTTTGTTGATTTTTTCCAATACATCGGTAATCTTTAGCCATTATGCAAAGCCAATCAGTTCACTATAATCAATATCAGGTGATCTCCAATATAACAAGTAACAAAAATTAGTACATTGTACAACAAACTCCCAATCTTCTCTTGTGTCACGATTTCTGTCATTTCCAATTCTTGGTATTCTGTATGTAAGAATGGTATTACCACATCTGTATGTAAGAATAGTATTACCACATCTGTATGTAAGATTGGTATTACCACATATGTATGTAAGAATGGTATTACCACATCTGTATGTAAGATTGGTATTACCACATATGTATGTAAGAATAGTAGTACCACATCTGTATGTTAGAATGGTATTAGCACACATGAAATGATGTGACTGCGGAAGTGCTTTGTGTCAGATATGTTACCGTCATTTTTCACAGGTACAATACTTCATTAACGTTATTAAATTTGTGAAAAATATTATCGACTTTTCTGCAATGTGAGATTTTTTGGATACATCGTGGCACATGCGACATAATTTTATTGACATTTTTACAATGCGAGATTTTACTTACATTGTTACACGTGTGAGATTTTTTAATTACATTGTTACACGTGTGAGATTTTACTAACATTGCTACACGTGTGAGATTTTTACTTATATTGTTACACGTGTGAGATTTTTACATTGTTACAAGTGTGAGATTTTTACTTACATTGTAACACGTGTGAGATTTTTACATTGTTACACGTGTGAGATTTTTACTTACATTGTAACACGTGTGAGATTTTTACATTGTTACACGTGTGAGATTTTTACTTACATTGTTACACGTGTGAGATTTTTACTTACATTGTTACACGTGTGAGATTTTTACTTACCGATTGTTACACGTGTGAGATTTTTACATTGTTACACGTGTGAGATTTTTACTTACATTGTAACACGTGTGAGATTTTTACATTGTTACACGTGTGAGATTTTTACTTACATTGTAACACGTGTGAGATTTTTACATTGTTACACGTGTGAGATTTTTACTTACATTGTAACACGTGTGAGATTTTTACATTGTTACGCGTGTGAGATTTTTACTTACATTGTTACACGTGTGAGATTTTTACTTACATTATTACACGTGTGAGATTTTTACTTACCGATTGTTACACGTGTGAGATTTTTACTTACATTGTTACACGTGTGAGATTTTTACTTACCGATTGTTACACGTGTGAGATTTTTACTTACATTGTTACACGTGTGAGATTTTTACATTGTTACACGTGTGAGATTTTTACTTACATTGTTACACGTGTGAGATTTTTACTTACATTGTTACACGTGTGGGATATTTTATTGACATGTTTACAAATGTGAGACTTTTACTTGAATTATTCAACATTTGAGATATATTCTTGAAATTAGTGTTTACAGACATTAGTTCTTATGTTAGGTATGTTTTGCCCTTGCTCAATACAACATTTTCATCATCAATTTGAAAGATTCATAGTCACAAAAATCACCCATATCATCTAACATTTTGAAGGTATTGATGTTTGTTAATAACTCTTTCTAATGAAACTGCAAATTTTGGTAAAATGTAAACACAGACGATATTTCCGTGAAACCTAAATGGCTGTTATTTTGTGATCCTCGGTCCGCTTATCACAACGGTGCCGTACATTCTATACATACGCCTCTTCGTGGGAATCACGCACAAGGGGAGACAACTTTGATTATTCTTCCTGTGCCCGTAGTTTTCTCAGTGGTGTTGTTAAGAATAAAATGGTGCTTATAACACAATTATTGATGTTGTTTGTGACCGTCAGATTAATTACGATGCTGTCACTGGTTTGTGGTCCTGATAATGGTATTGTTGATATTGTAATAAACATGTATTATTTGTGTCAGTGATGTCGTAATGACACATAGGCTGGTGTTGTTTCTGAGAGTGATGTCGTGTTGGTACAGTGACTGGTGTTGTTTCTGAGACTGACGTCTTATTGGTACATTGACTGGTGTTGTTTGTGACAGTGATGTCATATTGGAACAGTGACTGGTTTTGTTTGTGACAGTGATGTCGTGATGGTACAGTGACTGGTGTTGTTTGTGACAGTGATGTCTTATTGGTACAGCGACTGGTGTTGTTTGTGACAGTGATGTCTTATTTGTACAGTGACTGGTGTTGTTTGTGACAATGATGTCTTATTGGTACACTGACTGGTGTTGTTTGTGACAGTTGTTGTTTGTGACAGTGATGTCTTATTGGTACAGTGACTGGTGTTGTTTGTGACAGTGATGTCTTATTTGTACAGTGACTAGTGTTGTTTGTGACAATGATGTCTTATTGGTACACTGACTGGTGTTGTTTGTGACAGTGATGTCTTATTGGTACACTGACTGGTGTTGTTTGTGACAGTGATGTCTTATTGGTACAGTGACTGGTGTTGTTTTGACAGTTGTTGTTTGTGACAGTGATGTCTTATTGGTACACTGACTGGTGTTGTTTGTGACAGTGATGTCTTATTTGTACAGTGACTGGTGTTGTTTGTGACAATGATGTCTTATTGGTACAGTGACTGGTGTTGTTTGTGACAGTGATGTCTTATTGGTACACTGACTGGTGTTGTTTGTGACAGTGATGTCTTATTTGTACAGTGACTGGTGTTGTTTGTGACAGTTGTTGTTTGTGACAGTGATGTCTTATTGGTACACTGACTGGTGTTGTTTGTGACATTGATGTCTTATTGGTACAGTGACTGGTGTTGTTTGTGACAGTTGTTGTTTGTGACAGTGATGTCTTATTGGTACAGTGACTGGTGTTGTTTGTGACATTGATGTCTTATTGGTACAGTGACTGGTGTTGTTTGTGACAATGATGTCTTATTGGTACAGTGACTGGTGTTGTTTGTGACAGTGATGTCTTATTGGTACAGCGACTGGTGTTGTTTGTGACAGTGATGTCTTATTGGTACAGTGACTGGTGTTGTTTGTGACAATGATATCTTATTGGTAGAGTGACTGGTGTTGTTTGTGACAGTGATGTCTTATTGGTACAGCGACTGGTGTTGTTTGTGACAGTGATGTCTAATTGGTACACTGGCTGGTGTTGTTTGTGACAGTGATGTCTTATTGGTACAGCGACTGGTGTTGTTTGTGACAGTGATGTCTTATTGGTACACTGACTGGTGTTGTTTGTGACAATGATATCTTATTGGTACAGTGACTGGTGTTGTTTGTGACAGTGATGTCTTATTGGTACAGCGACTGGTGTTGTTTGTGACAGTGATGTCTTATTGGTACAGTGACTGGTGTTGTTTGTGACAGTGATGTCTTATTGGTACACTGACTGGTGTTGTTTGTGACAGTGATGTCTTATTTGTACAGTGACTGGTGTTGTTTGTGACAGTTGTTGTTTGTGACAGTGATGTCTTATTGTTTGTACACTGATGTCTTATTGGTGTTGTTTGTGACATTGATGTCTTATTGGTACAGTGACTGGTGTTGTTTGTGACAGTTGTTGTTTGTGACAGTGATGTCTTATTGGTACACTGACTGGTGTTGTTTGTGACATTGATGTCTTATTGGTACAGTGACTGGTGTTGTTTGTGACAATGATGTCTTATTGGTACAGTGACTGGTGTTGTTTGTGACAGTGATGTCTTATTGGTACAGTGACTGGTGTTGTTTGTGACAATGATATCTTATTGGTAGAGTGACTGGTGTTGTTTGTGACAGTGATGTCTTATTGGTACAGCGACTGGTGTTGTTTGTGACAGTGATGTCTAATTGGTACACTGGCTGGTGTTGTTTGTGACAGTGATGTCTTATTGGTACAGCGACTGGTGTTGTTTGTGACAGTGATGTCTTATTGGTACACTGACTGGTGTTGTTTGTGACAATGATATCTTATTGGTACAGTGACTGGTGTTGTTTGTGACAGTGATGTCTTATTGGTACAGCGACTGGTGTTGTTTGTGACAGTGATGTCTTATTGGTACAGTGACTGGTGTTGTTTGTGACAGTTGTTGTTTGTGACAGTGATGTCTTATTTGTACAGTGACTGGTGTTGTTTGTGACAGTGATGTCTTATTTGTACAGTGACTAGTGTTGTTTGTGACAATGATGTCTTATTGGTACAGTGACTGGTGTTGTTTGTGACAGTGATGTCTTATTGGTACACTGACTGGTGTTGTTTGTGACAGTGATGTCTTATTGGTACAGTGACTGGTGTTGTTTTGACAGTTGTTGTTTGTGACAGTGATGTCTTATTGGTACACTGACTGGTGTTGTTTGTGACAGTGATGTCGTGATGGTACAGCGACTGGTGTTGTTTGTGACAGTGATGTCTTATTGGTACACTGACTGGTGTTGTTTGTGACAGTGATGTCTTATTGGTACAGTGACTGGTGTTGTTTGTGACAGTTGTTGTTTGTGACAGTGATGTCTTATTGGTACAGCGACTGGTGTTGTTTGTGACAGTGATGTCTTATTGGTACAGTGACTGGTGTTGTTTGTGACAGTAATGTCTTATTGGTACACTGACTGGTATTGTTTGTGACAGTGATGTCTTATTGGTACAGCGACTGGTGTTGTTTGTGACAATGATGTCTTCTTGGTACACTGACTGGTGTTGTTTGTGACAGTGATGTCGTGATGGTACAGTGACTGGTGTTGTTTGTGACAGTGATGTCTTATTGGTACAGCGACTGGTGTTGTTTGTGACAGTAATGTCTTATTGGTACACTGACTGGTGTTGTTTGTGACAGTGATGTCTTATTGGTACAGCGACTGGTGTTGTTTGTGACAGTGATGTCTTATTGGTACAGTGACTGGTGTTGTTTGTGACAGTAATGTCTTATTGGTACACTGACTGGTATTGTTTGTGACAGTGATGTCTTATTGGTACAGCGACTGGTGTTGTTTGTGACAATGATGTCTTATTGGTACACTGACTGGTGTTGTTTGTGACAGTGATGTCTTATTGGTACAGCGACTGGTGTTGTATGTGACAGTGATGTCTTATTGGTACAGCGACTGGTGTTGTTTGTGACAGTGATGTCTTATTGGTACAGTGACTGGTGTTGTTTGTGACAGTGTGTGAATGCCTATGTCATCAGCAACAGAATTAAACATTAAATCTATCACATTTAATGCTGATATTTTGAATGCAGCATCTTTTGAAGGTGAAATTATTTATTTGAAAGGCGTACAGGGGGAGTGGTCACATTTAGGGATTCTAGATATTGTACACTTTTTTCGATCTGTAATTGGACTCATTAGCGCTACAAATGCATATTTTAAGGAGTTTAGACAATCCTGTTTGGGAGTTATCAATAAATTCTCGAGTTTACCTGTCGATCGTTATCACTGGTTGTTAGCATTGGTCATCCTTTGTGGTATGGAATGGTTTTTCACGACTGCACAACGTTCTTAAATCTACTGGCGACCTGTCTGATTAACAGAACAAATGTAGTTACAAATACTTTGCTTAAATTTGAAACTGAAGGCAAAATAATTTTCAGTTTTAATTTCAATACAGAGTACTTGTGTTTTGAGCGCCATTGTATTTTCGGGTTTTTCATGCAAAACTAACCACTGTTGTACACCGTGGATTTTTCGATCATTATATATCTTTCAAATTTTCCCATGCTGGAAATGAATTATATCGCTGAAATTTGTATGTCACACTTGCCTGAGAACAAAATCAATAAAATATGAGGATACTGCTATAGGGAATACTATCATGGAGGAAAACCTGAAGAAAAGGATTTGACAAATCTCTTGTACTTTTTCTATGGTAATGTGTTTTTGATAAATTACTGTTTCCTGAATTTTCACAATTAGTTTAACTATCATGAAGAGATAAAGAAAGAAGTGAACGATTTTTGGTATTTCACGTAAATGATCTATCAACATTCTGACCATTTAATTTCTTCTGTTCATAAGTATCGGGTACGTTAATATGTTTTTGTTTAGATGAATAAGGTACCAACATCCATATTTCATTCTATCATAAACTATTTGGTACCTACGCCCAAATATATATTATGTTTAGTGGAATTAGGTACCTACCTCCATATATATATTCTGTTTAGAGAAATTAGGTACCTACGCCCAAATATATATTCTGTTTAGAGAAATTAGGTACCTACCTCCATATATTTATTCCATAAATATTCACTGTTTATAAAAATCAGGTACCTACGTCCATTTGTATAGCTCATTTAGAACTACACTACCTACTTCCATTTCTATTTCATGTTTGGTACTGATACATCTCTTTGTCAATATCGTATGTAGAAGTATTTTACCTACATAGAGTCACCGTCAGAACCTGCCGTCCACACAGTCTCTTGATGGATTCATCTACTTCCAATCTATGTCTCCGACAACACAGAGGTATAAAGCTGTCAATCCGTCGGTGATGCCGAGCTGAAGAAAGAATTGTACAAAACACGCACAAGTCAATGGCAACTCTAAAATACAAAATTTAGCAATTGATAGACACACTCTATTAGGTACGCTATATGCTGAATAATGAATTAAATTAGATTATACAACAATTTTATCATTTCAGTCGATGTTAATCGCAAATGATGTGTGAATAAATTCAAGATTGTGGGAAATCAAAATATACGAAATAAAGTGGTGTTGAAATATATGACTGGGTGCATCAATTAAGTCGTAAATTTAAGATGATTTAACGAGAGTGTTAAGACATATCCCAATAGGTGTCAGTATACGTAAGAATTTAGACGTGTCATGCAAGGTTACGGCGAACCTTGGGACTGAAATGCAGTAATTACCAAGGATATAGAAGACATACGAGCGACAAATCACCTTAAATAACTTCTGCATTATAATAAGATGAACGCTACAGTTTGAACTTCTGAATTAACATGAAGTATCAGTAACGCAGTTAACATTCTAGTTTTATCCGGATAAAAACACCGATTATATTTTGCTTTTGGTTATTTTGAATTTTTTCTCAAACGATATATCCCGTAGAAATTATTTAACTACATATAACAAAACAATATCTCACCTTGGGTCTGCTATCTGATCAATTAAACAACTATGTACCATATTGTACATACATTTCTGTGACAATACATTTGCTACCTTCATCGAGAAAAAAGGCCAGTCCCTAAAACATGCTTAGATGTAAGCAATACAAACATTGCCATGGAATAGCTACAGGGAAGTATTTGAGGCGAATCGGTCAACGTTTGAATATACGATGATACATGTAAAAAAGGGGAAAATGTCCATGATGACTGACAGATGAATTTGGGGATGACTTTTTCAAATGTATGGTCAAAGGTGTGTTTGTCGTAGGTAGCATTGTAGAGGAAAGAGTTGTAGGTGAATTTCTATCCAATTCCAAGGACTTATTACGGTGGATGATCCTGTGTTATCAGTTATTGAACTAAAAGGAATATCGTTGACTTTCTGATCATGTAAAATTTTCGTTCCGTCTATGTCTGTCCTAGGCGTACTTACCCGGGTGGTTCAGTCAATTCTACAGATATTCATTGCCTTTATACTCTCATTTTGTCATGTATCTCCCAACGTTTACCAGTGACCTTCGTAGGCTGATCGTCATCCAATCTATTATCTGTTTACACGTCGACGCTGTATTCACATATAATCGTCATGATACAGGAATCCAACTTCACTGGTTTCTCCTAGTTTATTTGGATTGTCTCCCTTTTAATCTTTCTTCACAGTCTGCCTTCAAGATTGAGATGAACTTGATATGTGTTAGTAATATGTCTGATTCTCTTCCCATTTCGTATGGCCCGCTTTGTCTATACCTGAAACTAAGCAAAAACGAACTCTGGCATATCAAAGAGAAATCTCTTTAATACCAGTAGAGGGATTTCCATCAGAACATGCTACGAGGACTAATTGATAAGTCGTGAGCCTTGTATTGAAGAGGTTAAGCAGGGGTGTTCCTTTTCAGCTCTACTATTCCCTGACTATTTATGACTGTGCATCCGAAGACTGGTGATATTTTGTCAGTTTATGTCGAAGAGGTAGCGCTGTAAAGTAAACAAGGCAAGTGACATTGCAAAATGGACAAAATCGCTGAAAGAGCAGTGATTCAATATTTGCAAAAAAGGTCTAAACACAAGGATAGCCGTACTGATATGGTAGGAATCATATCCCTTCATATGTTTGTGAAATGTTTGGTGGCGGAATTAAGTGTAGTTGTGGATGCCGCCCGTCCAGGAAGACCTGTCACTGTTGCAGCCCCAGAAATGGTCAATAAAGTCCATGATATTGTTATGGCTGACAGATGAGTTGCATAGATATATATAACCAGTACAGTTGGGATTTCACAGGAAAGAGTACATTCCATTATTACGGAAGATTTTGCAATGACAAAGGTATCAGCCCTTTTGGTACCAAGACTTCTGACAGTTGTTCAGAAGCACACCAGACGAACTTTGTCAGGTGCTTATCTGAACCTTTTAGGGACAGATCCTGTTAACTTTCTGCAGATATTTGTGGCTATCTATGAAACGTGGGTCCAACATTTCACCCCCAGAGGTCACACAACAGTCTAAACAATGGAAGCACCCTGGTTCACCCCCGCCAAAGAAGGCAACGATTTTTCCATCAGCTAGAAAGGTTATGGCCTCAGTTTTCTGGGAGGTTGATAATATTCTGATGGAGGATTATCTGTTAAAGGGACAAACAATCAATGGCGCATATTATGCATCACTTCCTATGCAGTTAAGAGATAATATATTAACCTTAACTCCACGGAAAGTTTAGCAAAGGTGTGTTTTCCAACCAGAACAATGCACCTGTTCACAAGTCTGTCATTGCCATGGCTGCCATTAACGACTGTGTCTTTGAATTGATTGTGCATCCGCTTTACTCACCTGATCTCGCTCCATCAGACTTTCATCGATTTCCAAAATTGAAAAAGGCCATTTCCGGTACCCACTTTCGGTCAGATGATGACGTCATGCATGTAGCGGTTGACTTTCTGAACTGTCAAGAAAAGGACTCCTTTAAAAGTGGCATTAAGGCACTTAATCATCGCTGTCAAACGTGTTGAGATACTGTTGGGGGTTCTGTTGAAATATAATGCAATATGTCCGCAAAAAACCAAACCCTTAAACATGCGCATCACAGTTTATCAGTCAGCCCTCGCATCTAGCGAGATGGAAATGCTAGTTCGACGCTGTAGAATCCACCAGTCCTCTTTTAGGATGAAGCGCTATCGTCCATCAGTCAGTCGTTCCCGCTTCCTTGCTTCTCTGGTCATGTCTCTTGGACACGTTGGCAGCTCCGTCCATTTCTATACATTCGTTCATGCACAGCAATGACAACACCGGTACTTCGATCACTTTCTCTTAATTTGTTAATACTCCGACAAAATCGGGTGGTTCATCGAAAACCTTTCCTCATACTTTTTTCTGTAAGTTAGTTGCTTTTCACATATTCTTCAGCGGCGAATACCGAAACTTCTCGACGAAACGGGGGATCTTCCTCGTACATTTTGATGTGAAAAGATTTACTTTTAATCATTACACATGTTAATCTGGTTTTCATGGTTTACTATCTCGACCACAGACTTAAATTACAGGACACAGCAGTGTCTCACGTGAGCCGCCTACCTCCATCTCCACTTAAAAAGTAACCAGAAGAGACCACTTTCCACTAAGTTTTATAAGCATGGTGATTACAATTTCCTTATTGTGAATCATGATTTGGCTTGTTTCCAGGTTTCTTTGATAGATGTCAACGGCTGCAATTTTACTACAGTTGTTGTGAAAAGTCTTTAATCGACACCATGACCTTATTAGGAAATATTCTTTTTTTGTGTTACATAATTTAATGCTCATAAGTTTATCTTGTGGTTTCGTTGTTCAATATTCGTTTACTTGTCTGGGGGTTTTGTTGTTCAATGTTCGTTAACAAATGTGGTGGTTTCGTTGTTCATTATTCTTTTACATAACTGGTGGTTTTGTTGTTCAATGTTCGTTAACAAATGTGGTGGTTTTGTTGTTCATTATTCTTTTACATATCTGGTGGTTTTGTTGTTCATTATTCTTTTACATATCTTGTGGTTTCGTTGTTCAATATTCGTTTACTTGTCTGGTGGTTTTGTTCAATGTTCGTTAACAAATGTGGCGGTTTCGTTGTTCATCATTCTTTTACATATCTGGTGGTTTTGTTGTTCATTATTCTTTTACATATCTGGTGGTTTTGTTGTTCATTATTCTTTTACATATCTGGTGGTTTTGTTGTTCATTATTCTTTTACATATCTTGTGGTTTCGTTGTTCAATATTCGTTTACTTGTCTGGTGGTTTTGTTCAATGTTCGTTAACAAATGTGGTGGTTTCGTTGTTCATTATTCTTTTACATTTTTGATGGTTTTGTTGTTCATTATTCTTTTACATATCTGGTGGTTTCGTTATTCAATGTTCGTTAACATATCTGGTGGTTTTGTTGTGTGATATGAAGTTGGATGTATGGGATGGTCTAAAGTAGGAGTTCCGTAGCAAAATATCCTTGACAAAGACTCGGTCAGATGACGTAACACATCCAACCCATTCCAATATCTTTTACTTCTCTCTGTCTCTAAAAACGTCGACGATTCTTTTCAGTTTATTCTCAATTCTTTTGACGTTATCTACGCTATGCTTCTATTCTCTAGGAGATGTCATGGCGGTCACACTTCGTACGCATCCTTACCATCTCCTTTTGGCCGACCTATTTCATCGCTCACCATCTCCGTTTGACCGACCTATTTCATCGTTTAACGTCTCCGTTTGGCCAACCTATTTCATCGCTCACAATATCCTCTTGGCCGACCTATTTCATTGCTCACCATCTCCTTTTGGCCGACCTATTTCATCGCTTACAATCTCCTTTTGGCCGACCTATTTCATCGCTCACAATCTCCTTTTGGCCGACCTATTTCATCGCTTACAATCTCCTTTTGGCCGACCTATTTCATTGCTCACAATCTCCTTTTGGCCGACCTATTTCATCGCTCACAATCTCCTTTTGGCCGACCTATTTCATCGCTCACAATCTCCTTTTGGCCAACCTATTTCATCGCTCACAATCTCCTTTTGGCCGACCTACTTCATCGCTCAAAATATCCTTTTGGCCGACCTACTTCATCGCTCACAATATCCTTTTGACCGACCTATTTGTATAGTGCATCATTTCCCTGTAAGGTTTCTTGATGCTTTCGTTCAAGGTTAAAGCCTGGCACCCTTACTAAGCTGCACCCAGTTTCGTCTATCTTGTAAGGGCTTTTCCAACACTCCGTTTGTAAAATTGATTTCATAATATCATGCAATGTACAGTAGTTATGATGGCGAGATGATTAGACTGGAATATGACAGATAAATGACATAGCTTGTTGATTATGGATGTTTTCATCAACCAGCCTTTCCTTTCTTTTAGTTAGATAGATAGGTCTCCCGAAATATGAAATGACCATCTGTTCACTTCAGCAGGTTGTTCCTTTTTTTGTTTACTGTTTATAAGTCAATACTTTCAGTTCATATAACTATGTTCTTTTCTCCCGTTTCTGGTAGTATATAGGTATCCCAACCTCCATCGGATGTCACCATCATCTATGTTGTGACTAGGTTCATCGAGACAATTAAATGTGATGAAATCCAGTAGACTTCGTTGCTTTAAATCTTCATTGTAATTCTTTGATTACTTGAACAACTAACAGCAATATCCTCAACAATTTCGACATATTTTCGAACCATTTTCATTCAACAAGGTGGTATAGTGGTATATTGCAAAATATGTTTCTGTCTGCACTCGGTAATTATAATGAAAAGCTTGAACTGCCTTCTCTCACTATATTTTTCTCGTTAATATTGCTAGTATATTAACCCCTAACTCTGTTTCGCAGCTGTTGATTGTCTACAATTGGCGAGCCAGGAGGGTCTGCAGTTCAGCAAAAGAGATTCCCCTTGTATTTAGGTATTTCTCTTTCTCCATAGAAAACCATGTTTTTATTTCTACTTCCATTTCCATCCTTCATTGTTTTGAAACTGTCCGAACTAATTTTCGCGACTTCACGCACAACTTCTTAAGGTCATCTTTTTCTGGCGTCCTCATCTGACTAAGTTCAGTTTATTCCATTCACACCCTCACCTGTAGTTATTTTGACTCCACTATCTCACACTCTCACCTGTAGTTATTTGAAAGAAAAAAACTCCACTATCTCACACTCTCACCTGTAGTTATTTTGACTCCACTATCTCACACTCTCACCTACAGTGATTTTGACTCCACTATCTCACACTCTCACCTGTAGTTATTTTGACTCCACTATCTCACACTCTCACCTACAGTGATTTTGACTCCACTATCTCACACTCTCACCTGTAGTGATTTTGACTCCACTATATCACACTCTCACCTGTAGTTATTTTGACTCCACTATATCACACTCTCACCTGTAGTTATTTTGACTCCACTATCTCACACTCTCACCTACAGTTATTTTGACTCCACTATCTCACACTCTCACCTACAGTTATTTTGACTCCACTATCTCACCTACAGTTATTTTGACACACTCTCACCTACAGTTATTTTGACTCCACTATCTCACACTCTCACCTACAGTTATTTTGACTCCACTATCTCACACTCTCACCTACAGTTATTTTGACTCCACTATCTCACCTACAGTTATTTTGACTCCACTATCTCACACTCTCACCTACAGTTATTTTGACTCCACTATCTCACCTACAGTTATTTTGACTCCACTATCTCACACTCTCACCTACAGTTATTTTGACTCCACTATCTCACACTCTCACCTACAGTTATTTTGACTCCACTATCTCACACTCTCACCTACAGTTATTTTGACTCCACTATCTCACACTCTCACCTACAGTTATTTTGACTCCACTATCTCACACTCTCACCTACAGTTATTTTGACTCCACTATCTCATATAGATACACAATGATATATACTGTCATACGATATATAATAGATTACCCGGGATAAATTCAAACGCTTAATGAAAAGCACACGTCAGACAAGGGAGGAAGTTAGATCCTAAGGTATGCCAATAACCCATTGGAGGGTTTACCACCGAACTACACGAAGATATTGTCCAACAGAAATTCCGTCATTTTCACAATTTCGTCCTTTCTGAATTTCTTCTTTGCTTTGACGTAACAATAATATATCTGTACTGCTGTTCACTTTCTTTGAAAAGAAAAACTTGAGAATAAAGGCGTCGCTGTACAGTTTATAGATCAAATATTTTTATAGAAGAAATAATGTTTAGGAGAGAGGGCTGAACATTGTTCATTTGTTATAGTATCTTAAGACAGATAAAAACCAACAAATAGTCACCATTTAAATTTTGCACAATAGTTACAGCTACCTTGTATTGTAATATTTTCGGTTCAACCCTCTTTGAGCTTTTTATCCTTAATGAGTTTTAAAAAAATTCAATATGAGTTTTTCAATACTTACCTAGGAAAGCAAATCCTTGTTTGCCTTTTCCCTCCCTTCTTATCGGAGAGGCAGTATGGTATCAATCATCAAAATATAATAAAACTATTATCATTCCGTAGCACCTGGTCTTATTCTGTTTGTACATTTTCAGTGGTTAAACTATTATCATTCCGTAGCACCTGGTCTTATTCTGTTTGTACACTTTCAGTGGTTTCCTTGTAAATTTTAATTTCGTTTGCATAACTATTAGGTGAAATAAGTGTTAATCAGGTTGATAACGAGGATTTTCCTGTGTTGTCGTAGCGTGATGTTAACTATTGCTCTACAGTACATCGGCTTGTACCATAGGGATACTACAGTCACACACGTGGTATCGGTGCTGATAATTTGTCGTAATGAACCAGTGATAATTCCCACAACATTTCAAGCGTCCGCAGATTTATTTCAATTGATCTCCCACCAGTAGAGTGTTTTCTTTTCAAATATTACATAAGAATTCAATCAGTTTGAGATTCCATCACGAAGAATGACGTGGGCAATGAATGTTACACTATTATTGATAAAGATATTTTTAAAATTTATTTCACAAACTGGAGAAACTAAACATCTTTTGTCAAAATCAGTCTATCTCATAATGAGGCGTAGACGCTCTGTTTATAACGTAATTTTAACTGATACAGTTTTAACGTAAACTACGTCTTTTATTCTGCTAACCATGACGTTTTAACAATGTCTCGTAAGCCGAATCCGGCTGGACATCATTTTTGTTTGGCAATAATGTGTTTTATTTTAAACTACGATGTGTTACACTATAATAAAACAGTATTATATTGTCAATTCGCTAATTTTCCTGAAATAAAAGTTTACATATTTCCCTGTGTTATTATATTTTTTTCATACGTGTGTGCGTGGTACCAGATTCAGTTAGTAAGACAAGATCATTCGTCACACACTTATAGCAAAGACTATGTCGCCAAACCTCGGGGTCCAAATATATATAATTTGTGAAAAGTTCGATGGTTGTTTTATTCTCTTTCTTTTCAAACGTTAGCTGAGATAGTCAAGAGGTCGTTTTCATTCTCTCGTCAATACTAAGAACGACATGTATTACAGCCACATCATTCTTCCTTCTTCACTGGATCTCCTTTTGTACAACATCTTGGTCCTCCCGTAAGATGTCGTCCGGCATTGTTTTGTTGTTCATTGCTTCGTTATTGTAATCTATGTTGTAATGTTTATTATTCGGTATATTGATCACCAAGTATGCCCTCACACATACCATAGGTTTGCATATTTCCCGTGTTCGATATTCGAATGCTGGTTACAAGTATGCTTAAATCAGTTTTTATCAAACAAAAGAAATGAAATATACTCTATTGTTATTGTTTAACACTGTATGGAGATAGCATCGATTTTTTTTACAAAGAGAAATAATTTACCTCATAATTTCTATAGAATAGTCAGGGCTCGATGGGCGATTGAATTTTTATCTTTGATAAATAGTTAGGGAAAAACCACGTTTATCTAGATCACCATAATCTTAATTTGTAACCAAGCACGTATATCTGAGTGCAAGAAATGAGTTCGTCAACGATTTTTGTCACAGTACGAAATAGTATTTCTACAAAATCAAAATGATACAAATAAATAAATAAAAAAAATCCAACCCGACTGAAAGAAAAAAGACGTGCTGTATGCTTCTTGTTAATTTCGTTCTCTATTGTAACGTGATACTGTTGTGTGTATATCAGAGAATGGGGACGTGGAGAATATAATGAAGAGACAATAAAAATATGAGCTCAAGATTAAATTAAGAAAACTAATGCAAGAATCAATAAGACTTTTCGATTTTCCAACTTTGTTAGTTTTTAAATATTTTAGTTCACCAAGAACCGCCAGTAAATCATCCTTTAAAGGTCATCGTCGATTTTACAAGATTGTCTCCTTCTTTTATACCCCCAATATTTTATTGTATTAGTATGACTACAGTCAAGTGTTTTGTGTACGTTTTTTATGTCGGATAGTAAATATTCATCCATGCCGAAAGTAGTCCGCGCCGGTAAACCAACGCCGCAATGTATAAACTACCACAATATTCGATTCATACAGCTAACACAACAGCGACGCCACGCTGTATATCGACTGCTAAAAAATCGTGTGGGGCATATGTGATCACTGTGGCTTTACCGACGTATCCGGCTCTCTGAAAATAGATTTAATGATAAATTGGCTTTGTTATTGTTTACTACGATATGTCGTCTATAAATATGTAAATTTGAAGAATTTTATTTAATAAAACTTTAAAATCATGCCCGAACTTTCCTGTGTTTCCCTATTGAGTTTCGATGCACGTGTTGATAAGTACAGTCTCGTTAAACTAGAGCATGTTTACTTCAAGTTATCTGCCCATACTCCGTTGCACTCGCTAATACGACCTTCCGAACTCAAACCAACTTCAGCATAGCCTGCGCTTGGTTTCTATGTTGTATAAACCGGTACGTGGGGTGGTGTTTTATAACGGGAACAGCCACAAAATACTTTAAAGCAATTTATTTTTACAATTTCGAGCGTATTATACTTATTTCTTTAAATTTTTCGATCTGCAAAGTATTTCTCTGTGTTCTAGGATACATAAATTGACCCGAAAGTCTAAAGTCATATGTGATGTTTCGAGCCATATTATCGAAGAGAAAAAACGAAAGAGATACATTTGCGTGCTCAATAATATCAGGTCTGTCGCCGTATTGACGTCAGTACGAAAGCCCCTATGGCAAATTATGGCTGTTCCTTTTACCTCCCCGCGATAAGCGTAATTTCTTTTTATTTCCCGAGATAAGGGACTATTTTCTGAAGGAATTGCTTGAAAATGTCGACAATTTACCATTAACACGAATTAAATTGATAAAGATATTAAAATTAAATACAATTTTTAGCCAAACATTACACAGTTTCATAACATAGTGCGGGAGGTGTATTGATCAGCTAATTGAAACAGCAGTATTGAAAAGAATGCCTTAGACGCATTACTGCCAGAAAATTGTGTTTATCCGCTGAGTGGACAATTTACGAAAAAGAATTCCCGAATTTGTTTGAAGGAATACCGCTTGATGATAACGTGTGTTTCAACTCGGGAAACGTGTTATGTTAGGTACACAGGTTATTAGTGTTAAAGTTAGTGACTCGGATTGGCAATAAGTATATATAATACAAATGCGGAGGAATCGCTTTGATCTTCCGATATTCCCGCTTATTGAAGTGTACCGCATAATAGCACTATGTATGATAAGACCATGCTGCCATCCGACTAAGTTTTACTGTATGTATATTCACCCCAAGTGCACGACACATGAGGAGTGACAGTTTTGGACAGAACTGTGAATGTCTGGAGGAAGAGGAATATGCTTGAATGCCGATTTATCTTCGTCCTTGTCGTCCATTTGGGTGGGTAAACAGCATTATGCTGGATCAACTCAACTGCGTGAATAACAAAGACGGGGACTCAGAGCAGTCGGACCATTCCCGACTGTCACCAACTTTTCGGTAAGTGTTTATAATGGAACATGTCAGTCCTGTTGAAAGCCAGGAAAGATATATGTTGAACAAAAAGCTTAGATCACCAAATCAACTTGGTGAAAACAACACAATGGACTCGTTTCAAGATGGAGGCCAGCAAAACATGAACACTGAACAGAATGATTTCATGAATCCAATGGACGGGCCCCACATGAATGCAGACATGAACAGTTACCCCCCATCGTCTAGAGAACAGATGATGGGGGTTGACAGTTACAGCAGAATGAATCAAAACATGCATCCTAGTCAAATGTCTGGTTATAATGCCTACAACCGAGAAAATTTCAACTCTGGCGACCAACAACATGGCGGTATGCAGATGACAGGAAGTGGCGATTTTGCAAATCAAAATTCGCCTTTCCCGGGTCAGTATTCACAATCCAATGCCAGGTCAGGTTTTCAAAGCAATGTCAAGCCTGTCATGGGCTCTATACGACCAGGAATGGCCCCACCAGGAGGGGGCATGATGCCAGGGTATCCCCAGTCACAGAGGAATATGTTGTCAGGGCAAAGTATTTCACAACAAGGTGGTCCAACCCCTACGCTGAATCAACTATTACAGAACCCTAATGCACCCCCATCAAGGATGCCATCAAACAGTTATGACTTTCCTCAAAAAGGGGGTATGGACATGGGGAACCCGAACATGCCATACGGAATGCAGCATGGTTGGGGAGGGAACCAGCGACCCATGGGAAACTATCCTCAAGGTCCAATGTCGATGCCGGGAACGCCTTATAGAAATCAGGTAGTGTATATTGCCATTTCTTCCCTACTTTCAGTTTGTCTCCCACTTCTCATCTGACTGACTTGACAGCTCCATTGTCCATGGTTTATAATCCCCGCCATTGATATAAATATAATCTTATCAGGTGATTGCACAATGGCACTACATGCTGACAAGTGCAGGGTCGATGTTTTGGTCCCACAGTGAAAGCTAGCACACTGCATTGTTTACATCTTGGTGTACATGTTGCTTGCTCCACATGCCAGCAATCAATGTTTAAATTTGGAGGCAAATTCCAGCCTTTGAAGATATGGACCAATGTGCTAATGCTACACTCTGATTGGCTGATGCCCCCATGTCAAACAATCAATTAATCACTGTGTTGGGATGATCTATTTCATATGTCAAGTGATTCAGATGGAAGGGAAGTCAAATGATAATAGAGCAATAAATAAAGAAATAGGGTTTTCCCCAGATTTATTTTCTCTAGGTGGTGTTTTGTGATGTGTACATGTTGCATCCTTGCATTTTTTATTCATGATGCTGGTCAGCTTATTTCACATTTTAAAACTGTTCAACAAATTCTATATACATTTTCTTAGAATTCTTTCTCAAATTAATGAAGTTTTGTATGAATATTTTTTCGGTTGACTTTGTTGGTTTTATGCACACTTCAATGACGAACCTTTCAAAATTTTTTAATTTTGTTGAATATTTACAACTTAATAAGTAGTTAAGCTGTTTTCACAAGATTTGTAAGTCAAGTACTCTCGGCATTTAATGACTGAGAATACAAGCATCATCTACACATCATGTAATAATATGATGTGATAATTGTTTAATGAAATGGATTCTGTAACCCTTTGGATAGAAAGGGGATATTTAATGGTTTGAGCTGTAATATATATATATATGTCATTGATATGACAGAATTTCAAATTGCATGAGTGAAAAGTACATCTGTATTCTGTCATGCTAGTGAAATGTGATATTGAAGTGAAACAATAAAATTTTCTCTTTATTATATTTTTATTTAAGAGAAAAAACCCTAAAGATAAACAAAACAAAAACAGTGATCCAAACATAGCATAAGTTCTTGGAATATTAGCTATCCTTCGTAACATCAGATGTTGAGAAGACAATGCTATTATTAATTGACAGATGGTTTTCTACCTTTTTGTGATGTTTTCTGTCAAGACTTTGTTCCAAAACATTTTTATATACCATATTTGAGAAAATAAAAAATGCATATGGACAGCTTACATAGAAAGCCAACTTATTCAACTTTTGCTTAATTTGCATTCCAAGTAGAAAATCTGCAAATTTCAAAGCAGTGATTAGAAAGCATCACTCGAATTGGTCTGAACCACAGAAGTCATATCATCAACATCACTGCAGTGATGATTTTCTGTCATAATCAGATTGATGAATTCTTATATTTCATCGGCAAAAATGTTACAAAATGAATATCACATACCAACATAATGATGGAATCATGGAAGTGGTAACTTGGATATTGTTGGCAAATTCATTTGTCATTTAATTGAGCAAAGATGTAACCTGTCCATGATACAGGTATATTATACAATTATAAAACAATTAAGTTTGTGTAGTCAACTTCTGTAAGCCAACCATTTACCTAACCAGCAACATGGATAAAAATTGGGATGAGTGTGATTTTCACTCAAGTTTTCAAACATTATTTTTTGTCATAAGTTATATGGAGAAAAATGTCCTTTAATGTGATCACATATACAAAAGAGCCTCAAATATTCTCAAGGATGTAATATATAAAGTAATAGATAGTGTCATAACTTTCAAGTTGTACTATGGTAGACATTTGTTTGTATGATTGCATTTATATTTGATGCATCTTTCTATAAATGGGCAAGTTTTGGCTTATAGTGGAAAAATCAGCTAAATATGCCTTTACCATAAGCCAAGGGAAATGAATAGCACTCCTTGAATGTTGCTTGTGGTTTACATTTCTTCTTGTTAACTGAACAAAGGAAAAGAAAAGGTATTTGATTAAACTGGGCAAACACTTGGTTATGACTAGTTTGGTAAAACTAGATAATAAACAAGTATGCAATAATGTGCAGTTGGGTAACCCAGTTGTTTTCCTAACATGTTTATTTTATTTCGTTTGCATATTGAAGAAGTGCTAAGTGCTTCTCTATCCTGTAATGTGTGTGTCCCAACACCAGCATTTCTCTACAGACAGCATTTCTTTTCCAATTGTCACTATACTACACACAAATGTTTAGAAGCATCACCTCTTGTACGAGTTTATAAACCAGGTCACCATTACTATAAATAGAAATTAATAATTTCTGCTCTACAGGATGAATTTCTTTTTACAATATTTCATACATGTATTCTCATGTATCATCTCTTGTACAAGTTTGCCTTTCATTGTTCTGCTGAAAAAGCATATGTCTCAATTATATTTAAATAATTGATTCCAGAGACAGAATTCTGAAGTCAATTTTGTGCTTCATTTTAATGTTCTAAATTGCGATAAAAAGTGACCATTTAGGTTCATACCATACCTTTCTCATGAACAGACTTGCCTATGAAGCAGGCTTATTTGCTAAACATTTCTTTTTACCCTTAGGATTTCATTCAACCTTGGATGCACACTATTCAACTTGTAAACTATGCTATGTTTCTATTAAGTGCACCATAAAATAAGAACAGGGAAACAAAAAAATGTTTACAGAGTGAAAAGTAAAACAAGACCCAAAGTGGATCATATAGCAGAAGTTAACCTATGACATAGTGACCTGCTTGTCTTTGTTTCATCATCAAGTGTGATGACGTAATGATATGTTCAAAACCTGAAATAATATGGTTTTAATGTACAATGCATTGGAGATGTCTGATCCAGACATGTACATAGTAACTCCATCAAATGCTTTAATAAAACAATATAATAGGCACAAATTGTGTTTTGTTTTGGTCAGTTGGGCACTTGTTACCAACTACACTACTCTTGGTGATCATTCTGATGCAAGTCACCTCAGTGACAGGATGTTTGGTCCAGAGATGAATAATATATATATAGATATATATATATATTGATAGTGTCCATGTTGCGATAAAGGGAGATAAATTGTATTAAATATCAAAGTACCATTTCACTATTTGAATGTGTGTGAAAATTGAGTACAATCTAATGTGTTCCAGTGATTCAAAATTCAAGTGAGTTAAGGATAGAATAATTTTGGACTGAAAATGACTGTTTTATTGGAAAGGAAAAAGGAAGTAAAACATGTTGGAATTATCGTCTATTCAAAATTGCCAGAAGTTTACTGTAATGCCAATCTACTCTCTGCATACTGTTATGTTATTAAAGTGTATTTTTTATAGGATTTTTTAAAGTGAGTCCAGCCCACCAATTCCAGAATAAATATTCCCAATACTAAGACATTAATTGGCTCTCAAAATTTTAGCAAGCCCTATGGGAAAAGTAGGAGTCAAGGACTCGAATATCGGAGTTCCAAAAATCACCGACAAAATTCAATAAACTTATACAAGTTCTTTTATCACAATATATCCAACATGATGAAGAAAAAAATCAATTCTGTGATTTCTTGACTAATGATTATAATAAATGGAACCCCCTCCCCCATATTTTAGAATATTTCTCCTTTATGACTTAACTGATGGTAAAATAAATGTATGTGTAGCAAAATTCCAGAATATACAAATTTGTAATTCTAAAGCAAAATAATTAAGACAATCACTAGATGAACATGTGCTCTATGTAAGAAGGTGCTAAGATGAGCTTAAAAGACAAGTGTTTCAGAATGTCATATGACTCTTTCCCAGAGGGTGCTTATTGAAATTAATAAGATAGGTTTATCAACATTGACACATCAGTCAGTATTCCAAACAGGCCATTGTCTAAACTGATTAGTAGATTCCGATCTTGCTCGTAGGTTTTTGGAACTTTCCACTTTGATTTTGAGTAATATGGACTCTAATAATTAGAACTGTAATACTTTATTTTCATAAGCATAATTTTGAATAATTTGAACAGATGTAACATTTATTTAATTTTCCTCAGACTGCTCAAAGGTTTACAGTAATTTTCTAATATTTTTACTGATATTTGAAACCATGAATAAAGATGTGTCAAATCAGAAAGAAATTTTGTTGCTTTGCTTTGGATTTGCTTCAGCATCTAGGAGATTCTTTTGTCCTTCTAAGAATGGACTGCTTGATGTGATGGAGCGATTACAATGAAAAAATTGAAATTAACAAATTAATACATTAAAAAATGCTTTTTATATTCATGATATATGCATTAAAGTGACATTTTAAGTATGAAGTGAGATTTTATCAGCCCTTTATTGCCTTATACTTTTTTTTTGTAATCATTGTCGGTCACAGATTCTGTGTTTACAGTTTTATTAAATATTTCTGAACATCCAGAGGGTTAATTTCTCTAGGTTCATAGCTAATTTGTTGTTGTTGAAACAGGAGGCAATATATACCCACTGGTAGACTTTTTTTTTATTTGGATGTCATTCATTAGTAGATAGATATGGAATTAACAAGTAGTCTAATGTAAGATCCAATTGATATGGACATTAATCAGATGATTGGTTATTTTTAATGATTGACCAAATCACCCGTAATGGAAATGCAAATCTAACAAAAAAAAATAAAATAAGAAATATGTTAAGTGATGATTCAGAATAAGATATTAGCAATATATAGAATGGAGATGGCAAGTGTCATAGATATAGAATTACAGGTAGATTTCTGATGTGATAAAAGAAGTAGTTCCGTTGCACTGTCCATGTGACCAGGATTAATGTACTACTTGACACCACATGGAAAGTTGTTTACACACACCCACTCAGATTGTAGTCATTATGCTGATTAGCCATGTGCTTTTTCACAATCAGTCATTGGCTGTTAAAGAATGTAAACAGCCGGCAGATCTATCTTCTGGACTCTGAGTAATTGTGAATGGGATAATGGGAAGTTACACACACTTCGCACACATGGGGGTTCTTTTATGATTGGTATATATGAATGAATGACTAGGTCACAACCTATATGTGTTTTCCTGCCAACTTTATCTGCAGCTATTCATGCTACTATATACACATTCCGAAGGGGATTTACTATTAAATCCCTCGATGAAGAGTTGGTTTAATGGTAATTTTTATTGATTGAATGTGTTGATATGGCTGTTAAAAATCAGATTGATTATCTTTTAGATATAAATATTAAAATAACTGTGATATTTGATCAAAGCTGACACATTAATAAATAAGACTCATTAATTATGAATTGCCAGGTATTACTGTCATTTTACAGAAAACATTGATAATGAGAAAACTAAGATATAGATCATTATATGCTGCTGTTGCAATTAAGCTTCAGCATGATAGCAATAGATAAATAATAACATATGGTCTGTATTTAATTATTTTGAATTAATATTATCCTTTCATTGACGTAATCAGATGAAAACTTTTAGAGTCCAACTTATGTTTGCCCCTAAAAATTTCTTAAAAATTCATGGAGGTGCTCTTTTCAAGAGGAAAACTCACTATGATATTAATTGCTGAAAATTTCCAGTGGATGTTTTACCACTGTTTGATTCTATGATAACTTGATTGATATCATATTTGTAGGGATCTATTAGAAGGCTTTAGAAGATCAGATAATCAGATTGTCACAAGTCCATTACAGGAAATCAGTGTAGGGACTTTGTATTTGTTGGAATGTATAGATCTCTGATACTATCTACTTGGAAATTTTCCTAGATTTAGAGATGCTTTATGAGAAGGTGCTTTGCTGCATTTCAAAATAGGTCATTGTAATTCTATTTGGCCTGATTATCACACTTAAGAGGAAGTACTGGTACATCATCAGGTGTATTATTTACCATCATTTGATCTGATCTTGAGCTTTGTGTGCAGATTCTGGGCCACATTGTCCAAAGTAAAGATTCATGCATTGATATTGCAGTGTACATTTACATAATATAGTCATGTGTGTACTACCAAAGAACAATCTCTATTGGTTTGTTTTCAAACAAAAAGTGGAAATAAGGGGCATCATCTGAATTTGTTTCCAAATTGAATCGAATTAATGAGCTTTTTAGTGGGAAAAGTATGAATAAATATAGAAAAATTACTTATTTTCCTGCAAGTTTTGTCATGTCAGAAAAAGCAAGAATGGATTTTAGTAATATAAATAATAAAGGTAGAGACTGTATCCCTAATGTCTTATTTCAATTTAACTTGTATCTTTATATTCCTTTTTTCATTTTAAAGGCAAGTGAAACAGGAAATAAATGATTGTTGCAAATCATTAGTCACTGATGTGTATTTTGTGTAGAGGTTAGCAATAGGAAGATCGTTCTGGTGTAGCATGACAGGGATGTGTGTATGGGATAACATTTGTTTACATGATCTTCTTTTATGTCAAAATGTCAAATGTACACATTGTGGATGATGTTTAAATTTATGAAGATTCCAATGAAAGGTGATGCATACTTTGTGACACACAAAAGTGCAGGACATTGATAATAGATTGACATTATCTCCACATCATTCAATTTCTGCATAGCAAACCTTGATTTTTTCAATAAAAAAATGGGCTTTAGATTTTGTCCGCAATTTTTTCTATGAAGATAATGTGCATAAAACCAACAGTAGAGATGTCAAATTGCCATGTTTTTCTACACTTCCATTTTGATGTAAGCCACATTTTGTTAAAGACTTGTACTTGTTTTTTTACCATTTGTGATGCTGATGAAAACCTGTTTGCAGATTTCTTGTATAATTTGTTTGAAACTTTGAAAATTATATAAATGACAAAAAAAAACAAAAAAATTATTTTTAATTCAGAGCATGGGAGAAATGAACCAACCGAGACCCGGATATACTTCACCAGGCAACTACCCGCCACAGAGTCAGTATGGCCAACAGTTTTCACCCAATTCACGCTATGGCATGATGAGTAGTAGTTCCAGTCGCCCAAACCAGATGGGAAGCCAGGGATTTTCAAACCAGGTAAGAATAAAACTTATGGACTTTTAAAGAGTTGATTTGATCCATGATTAATTATAATACATGTCATTCTTTAATAAATTAATCCACAATATATGATTTAGTATTAATATTAAAACAATATTTATGTCAACTCTTTGTTATTGCTTTCTCCTTACAAAATTCACTATTAATTGCTTTGCCTTTCTTTGTAAAAGCTTTAATGAATAAAGATTTTTGTGAAAATAGACTGGCCTTGAAAATCCTTAAATTTTAGTATAAATAACATTTCAATCATTTAATGCCCTTTGATCTTTTAGGCATTGAATTTCTTCTTAAATTAGCTGGTGCAGGTTTTGTGTTTTGGCTTTTGGTTTGTGTTGAACTTGCAGAGTCTGTATGTTCATGCAAACACTAGGAACTTACTTATAAATTATCTACATATGGTTAAGTTTTAGATAAGCTCAATGATGGGAGTTTGATGTAACTTTCAAATTAATGAAATAAAACCCAACTTAAAATTGATGATTGAAATCAACAAAATCAGCTGAATGGTTTTATATTTGTGATTTCAACTTTTGTGTATAAGCTTCTACTAACATCACATGCTTTGATTCATATCTTACCAAAACATATGAAGAACTCCTGAATGTGTTGGCATTAATATAAAACAGCTTTGTATAGAGGAAAGGAAATTGAAGGAAAGTGAGCTTTTTGGTAAAAATTTGGGACTATTTGATCATTCAATAAAAGAAACCTACAGAACTCAGACAATTTTCTATGAAGACCTTCGCTTTTGTTGCATATAGGGTGTTCCTTATGGTCACCAGCAACAATATGGTCAACAACAGTCTAACCCTGTGTCTTCTGGATACTGTGGGTCACCCTCTCAACCTTCTTCTTCTTGCTCCTCCTTGCCTCAACCTCACCCTCCATCTCAGCAGCTACCCCCACAGATGTCAGGCCAGCCCCCAGGGCCCACTCCTCCTCCACCCGGAGCGCGACCGTCACCATCGCCATCTGAATCATCTGTACATTCTTTGCCACAACAATCATCGCCATCACCATCACAGTCTTCATCTACACGTCAACAGCAACAACCTCCAAACACAGCATCACCGTCACCAAAGCAGCAGCAACAGCCAGCCCAACCCACCAGTCAAAATCAACAGTCAAGTCCAGTTGTAAGTATTGTACTATCATGGTCTATCCCAACAGTCAGTTATATTGTGTAAATTCTTGTCCCAACTTTTTTACTTCAGCGTCGGCAGTAGGGTCAATACCCAATTTCATAAGCACTCTTCTTGCCCTTTGTGTCCCCATCCTTTCCAATATTCTACTTCAGTTCCCACCCTTTACTTTGCTCTTTTTATTGTAAAAAAAAATCCACCTTCTGTTCTATCTTTCTTAATCCTTTTATTCTCCCATTCTTCTTCCTACTTATTGTTCCAATCTTCCCTCATTCATTTCTTCCCAATCTTTTCCTTCAAATTCTCTAGTTGTTTACTTATTTTTCGCCCTTTCTATCTCGGTCTTCTTTCCTGATCTCAGGTCTTCCCATTCTATCTTGTAAATTTTGTGGTTTCATTTTTCTTGTGCCTTGGTCTATTCTTCCTTCAGTTTGTTTTTCCAATGTATCTAATTTCATCCCATTCTTCTTTCTACCTTTCTCATCATCCCTTTCCTTTTTAGCCTTTCTGATCTTAACTTTCTTTTCCCATTCTCTACTGTCGTCCCTCATCCTCCAATTCCTTTCCATTCTTACATATCTCATTATCCTATCTTGGAATGAGTCATTAAACAGTTGCATTTGGATAATGAGTCCCATGGAAAAGTTGTATTTGGAAATTGAGTCTTCCTGTGAAAACTCTTATTACCTCATCAATGTGTCTGCCATTGAACAGCTATATTTATACATAAATGAGTCACCCATTGAGCAGCTGTATTGTCTTTTAAATGAAGCTCCCGTTGAGCAACTGTATTACCTGATAAATGAGTCTCGTTGAGCAGCTGTATTATCTCATAAATGAGTCTTCCATTGAACAGCTGTATCTTATGAGTATCCCAATGAACTGATTTGAATATCATTGTTTATTGGTATCAGTGGTGTATTTATCCCAATATTGAGTTATTGTTTTGTCCCAGTTCTTGCCTAGTCCAAAGTGTTTTGTTCCTATATCAACAATTCTATGTTCTTCAGCATACTTTACCAAAATACTGTTTGATATAATTTTGTCAATTGGACAAATGTATTTAATTAACACTAATCCTGCTTGTTAACATTGCACACTAATTCATTTCAAAAACCTGATTAAAATTAAACATCTAATTTTCAAAGTAACCGTCTTGGCTTAAGAGATTTAATATCTTTCCATAGATGCTGGTGATGCTTAAAATATAAATTTTAACATATATTTTGAAGGGGGAAAAATGATCGATTTATATGATGGGGAAAAATGTGTTTATGTAATGATGTTTGGACATGTGAAAAATATTCAAAATGAGGCAAAGAAAAACTTTAAGAGTTTGAGGGATAATTAACAAGTGTTTTAGGTATATCAAAAGTCATTATCTCAATAAACACCATGATTTTAACAACAGAGAAATGAATGATAGAAGTATATTATTTAATTCTGTTTGAGACCAAACTAATGGTAATATTGTTTTATAAGAGGATCCTTGTGGCAAGTGATAAGCATGTTATTGAACATGACAGTACCAGCAAAACTAACTCTACCTCTACTGTTTGACTTTTTCAGGGAAGCAATTCCAATTGGAGTGCCTCTAACAAAAAAGCCAATGAAGATGGTGAAGCAACAGCGGTAAGGTTTAAAAGTTTCTCAATGCTTTTTAGTGCCATATCAAAAACCTTCTGATTGAATGATACCAAGGTTGTATTTGTCTCAACTTTCTGATTTCTTTCCAGGAAATTATACAAGTTCTTTGGCAGAATGTTTCATTAATCACTTCTTTAACAAAGTGTCTGACATCCTTACTCCTTAAATAAAAAAAACATCGAAGTTATCATTTCAAACTACACTGCTGGTACGACCCAGTATAACTGGCCAGTTGAACGCTGTATGATTTCTTGCCAATTCAGAAGGTGGTCATCAATTATTTTCCAAGATTTAAGATTGAAATTTAGAATTATTTAAGATTGTATTTTAATTTTTGGATCAACAAAGATATCTTAATAGACCAGGACAACAACAAAGTTATTAATATTTGGTTCTGTTATTTTAAAAACAAAAATTATGATAGTAGTTTGTGAAAGAATATGTGTATCTATTCCAATCGCTGCTAATCAAATCCAAGAATCTGATTAAAAAAAGGATGAAGAGTACACTTTCGGTGTTACTTCTTTAGCGATATGAATCTTTCACAAGAGTTAACCTCATAAATGAAGTGTAGATATGCATGCATCTTTTTGACATATAAATTTGTCATGTATCTTGATGTTGTGTACAAGTATACTGAGTTTAGTTGAGGCAATATGCTTCAAAGTGAATAGAATATTTATAATGTTGTTCCTTTTGAAACACTTGACAAAAGAGCATATCACATCAAATGGATAAAATCTTGCTGCTGGAAAGAAGAGAAATCTTTTACAGGTCTTCGTTGCCCAAAACTGCAACTTGTGTTAGAGGCATGGTCTCGAGGAGACTGCTGTAGATTGTAGAAATAGCTTGTCTGTCTCATGTCATTAAGAGTTTCCTAATTGATTTTGTTGCTATTTGTCATCATAAATCTGACATATTTAAGACACAAGTATAAAAACAGATAAATTTACTTACGGGTAGCTTTAATGTTGTGGACCAGTATGTATCACTGTAGAAATAATTTCATTTTGAAATTTGAGGCACAGAACTGCTGAAGAGAATTTCCAGGAATATTGAGGCAGTTCAAGCATAATTCCTCGTACTGTAGTACATCTTCCCACCAACCATCATCCACCTTTCTAACAATATATAAAACAATTAACATACAGAACTAACAATAACACTCCTTGTATTGTCCAAGAGGCTACTCAATTTTGCCAGATCTTATGGCTGCCAAAGACCATCTAATTGTAATAGATCACAATGGATAATTTCATTTTCTCTTAATTGTCAGTAAACAGGATAGGGTTGTAAACAAATCATTTACCTAATGCATTTTGTTATATAGGATACTGTGCAAGGATGAGGTGTAAAGAAAAAAACCTGTAGAAATGTTGCATTGCATTATCAGCTTAGGGTAAAAGACTGTTCTTTTGGTATGTTTGGCATGATTTTAAAATGGAAAGACTTTCTTTTAGACTGTGCCTCGTAATGTGTCCTTAAGAGTACAAAAAGTTGGCAAGGGACTAATTGAAAAAATTACAAAACATTAAAACGGTGAAAGCAGCTGCTCCGAAATGGTTTGATTTGTTCAGTGCAATGAAGATATCTAGCGAACAAATCTATTGTTTCAATTTCACGCATTTTTCCCTAGATACAAGTATCTATAGATAGATCTATTGTAAGATGTCACGACCCACTCTGATTTTATACACTGATAAAAAGAGGCTTTTATATAGCTAGTAGTAATTTTGTCAATGATTTATATACAAGGCGCATTTGGGACTATTAATAGCATTGAAGAAAAGCTGGAAATTTTGTGTATAAGGTGGCCTAAAATGTTCAGGAAGTGTTATTGGTTTTTTCTCCAGGGGAATTTCCGAGGTGCCAAGCATAAATCAATTTGATGTGGTCTCTGACAGTTACTTAGCCATAGTTTAACTTAACTGCTGAAGGTCGACAATTTAGCTTCAGATTATGTTGCATATATGCATTATAATTGCAAAAAATCCCAAGTATGTTATTACAATAAGGTTGTCAGATATTCCAAGTGTAATATTGGTCTGTTTTGAAGACATTACCACTTAATTCATTGCCATGGTATATTATGTATTATGTACAAGTCAGAATAGAGAAAGAATGTAGCCATGCCACCAAAGACACGATATCCAGCTACTGTCTCATGAAATCAAGCTCTTAGTTCTGTTTTAGAAAAACTAAAATTTGGCATATTCAAAAGGGCAAGTAAAAAATCCATGTATGTACACAACTGGTCAAAAACCTTTGAAGTGATAAACAAAGAATAATTATCTACCCATTAATGCACAGGAAAAAAATGTTCTTATTTACTGGTATTTTTGTGTTGCATAATTCGGTTAATAAAAACCACTGTATCATGTACACTTGGATATATTGATCTGAAGGTTTAAATGTATATCAACTCTTCTTAAAAGGTCTTGTACATAAATTTCAATTATCGGCTTAGTAATATTTTTATTCCAGATGTATTGCACTTGAGCTGGTACATTTCTCATACCATTTGAAGTTAAATTAGTCACGTTCTTGTTACTGGATAAGCTGGGTATTTTACAAATGTGCTTTATCTTGTGTGGAGAGTTTTATATTTGTCTGTGTACCTCAGTAAGTTTAGACCAAATGGTGCACATACTTGATTTTTTTTTTACAACAGCAAAACATAAAGTTTATAACAGAATATTAGTTTAGGAACAATGGAAAAATTTCCATTAAATCAAACCGTATTGTTAAGGTAATATCGAGATTTTAATGTTTAATCATTTTGCAAGTTATTGATCAAAAAGAAAAAAATATCGGAGGGTGTCAGTGAACAACTCAAGTCAAAAGTTAATACCCATAATGGGAAAGTAAAGGTTTAAAAGTCTTCATTCAAATCCCAACAGGTATTAGTTGATAATAAACTAACTGCTTATTGTTCCTGTTTGATCTGTTCTAAACCATTCCCACAGATAAACCATTATGTGAAGAGAATGGTCAAATAATGATATGAAGGTATTACTACTGATGGTTATGATCTAGAAAGGCCAGTGTTAGTATGTCTACCATTCACACCTGTGTGTTACAATGTAAAATTTATGTATACACCTGCCACTGGTTGGCTAATGACTACACCACCAGGTGCTAACAAAGCTGTCACAGTGGGTGTAAGTAGTACAGGGTCCCCTGGTGTGACTCGTCCTCAAGGGTGCTGAACAAAGGTAATTCATCTGCTGAATCTAGTTAGTGATTTAGGATAACAAATCAGTACTGAACAAGAATTGTTGGAGACTTTCTTGGAGCAATAGGGGTCATGATAATTTCTTAACTTTGTAAGATATTTGAAAATTTTATGGATTTTGAAAGGAGAAATGGGTATGTATGTTTCATTGAATTTATAATGATATATTATTCATTTTATTGAATAGAGAGTTGTAGGACATTCCGCAGTTTGTCCTGGGAGCGAAAGGCTATAACGTGCACTGTTCTAGGTGTAGATAATGAATGAAAATTGAATAAACTTGGCCCGACCCATTCAATGTCAATTGCCACTGTCTCTAATTAGTTGGTTAAAAATAACCACAATGCAAGAAGCCTTGTGAACCAAAAAGGTTTAATTTAGAGACCATGGAAAAGGCAGAAGTTGACTGGGGCAAAAAGATGTGCATTTGAAAATAAATTAGTGGAGAGAAACCACATCATTAGAATTATCAATCATGAAAGTATTTGTTTGAAATGATGGAGGTTTAACCCAGTGTACCATACCACAAAGCTAACAAGTATAACTACTCCGTCTTCTGCAGTGGTGAACATTAATCTTGCCTCTCTAGATTTTATGGCTAAAAACAAATGATTTGTACTTTCATGAATTGCCTTATCAATAACCATTAGAACAAGGACATTTCTCTTCCAGCCATTTTAATGGTCATGCTTTAGATGAGGGAAAGGTAGTTGCTTGTTGTTTTAATGGCATTTGTTATTAATGTTTAAGTCATTATGATAGGATTCTTTTGAATTAATTCTTTATATTTCAACAGAACAGTTTACCAGTATCTAAATGCAACATTTTAGATGTAATCATTCATGAAATTATTACACAATATATACTTCGGAATTATGTTAAAGATGCCATTTGACATGAAGCTGTCAGTAAAATTTTTTATATCTGTTTCACTTATTGAAAAACCAACATGAAATATAATATATAGAATCCTCTTTTCAATGAAGATACACAAGTTAATTGTAATGACACGCTGACATCTTGAAAACTCCATCTTCTGATGTCATTTTTCTCTCTTTTATTAAAAAAAAACTTGAATAAAGAATCTAATCACTAAAGTATAAGGCCATCCTTATAACATTCTCTGTTTGGCATTAACCAACCCATCCTTTGAGAACTTGGGTCTGTAGTAAGGGAAAATATTTTACTTTATTGGAGGGTGGGAAAAAAATTGTATTGAATTTTTTGTTCTGTTTAGCCAAGCTCACAAATCAAAGTCTGTAAGTGTTTATATGATGAAATAAAAAACACTAATATGCAAGATCTCTGAGTGAAGACCTAAAATTCTGGAAACAATATTCACAATATTGAGAAATTGAATTTAATCATTTATCATAAAATTATTTGAGTCTGGAGTGTATTTTTGGGGTTGGTAGGTCAATGTCACATGAACATACTTGAATTTAAGCCTTACAGCTTTGTCAGCTACATTTGATGATAATGGCCGTTCTTGTATCAATACCTTTTTATGTTCCATGCATGTGTGTGCATTGTTTCCTAACCAAGCTTTTAGTGGAAAAAACAATTTGAATGGGTTTTATTTGATGCTTATAATGTTTCTGATTCCTAAATGGAAACAGTAACATGCTGTTTAACTTTCTTTTCAATTTATTGTGTTTCTTAACAATAGAATTAATTTTGCAGAAACAGGTTGGATAGTATTTGTTCACGGTAATGATAGCAATTGTTTTTAAATGAATGAAGCTATAACCCCACAGATTTTTTCTTTGATCACTCTTGTTTAAAGCAATATGGCCCAATAACATGAATTAATTCTATTTATATAGGTGATTTCCTTTATTCTGTTTTTTGCTTTATCTGGAAATTATTAAAAAAGACTCAATTTAAATTACGCATGTTTTGGTTATATCAGTTAGACTAAATGTACACCACCACTGATTCTTCTCAAATACAATATCTTCCATCTGGCCATCTCCCCTACAGTGTATACTGTTTATTTAATTAACTAAAAAGCATCAATATAAATTCTGAAATAGGTTAATCACTTTCCTTTTTTATCCTTCCATTTATAATCACCGCTTAATGTGATTCCTTTTTCAAGTGGGTAATTAAAAAAAAGAATAGAGCTGGAAATTATTGACTCTTTGTTATAACTGAAGATTTCTCCCAAAGCAAAAAAAAAGGGAAATTTATATTGACATATCCCCATGGATAATGTAAAATCTCCACCCTTCAGAAAGGATTAAATGTAAATATGAACTCTTCTTTTGTGGCTGCCACTACATATAAAACTTGTTGGGATATTTTCTGGGGTTGTATTTTGTGGCAGTGTAATATTGAACCAGTGAAGGGCCTTGTAGAGAGACAGAGAGAAGAGAGCCCTAGCCAAAGCCAGCAATATAACACCGCACAGCACACACACTACAGAACCCACCAACATACACAATCCATACAGCCAACACACTCACAGGCCTTGCTGGCTGATAAACTACACCAAGCCCTCTGCTTGGCACACAACAGCTAAAACCTACACAGCGCAGGCAACCTCCACAAATAACCTGGCAGCATGACTAGGCCCCAGCCAGCTACATGAAATATGCTATAGCTTGGCAGAGTAGTGGAGCCCAGGCTTTGGTATTACCAACTCGTATAGAGCTGCTATTGATTTTCTCCCTTTCCCTCACTGTTGTTTGTCTAGGTTTTAGATCTCTCTGGGTTTTCACACATCATAAATAACTAGGAGATTTCCTCCCTTTGTAACCCCAGTAGAATAATAATTTTGATCATTTTAAGCATTGAATTAAAAAATATATTAATTTGTTGTAAAGTTGTTGAATTTAAAATGATTTCAGTAAAAATGTCTTTGTTACGCTTGAAAGCCTTTCTGGGTATATTAGATTGGTGTGTATTAATGCTCTAGTAGTGGAGGGAAAATCTGGAAAACTTGGGATTTTCTGTCTTTTAATATCACTAATGTTAAATTATATAACTTCAGTAGTGGTTTAAAGCTTTCATCATATTTCTATCCCTAATGATTTTGTTGATATCATGTTACAATAGAGGATAAAACCCTGGGATCTAGCAAGCAATTAAGTTTTCTGAAACAGACTATAACGATATGAAGTAAGCTGACACACCAGGCAGTTGGCCCTATAGGGCCTAGCCCATAATTGACATAGGTTGATAAATGGCTGTAGCTGTATTGTCCCTTACTGCTTGCCTGTTCTGCTTGGCTTGACTGTGAATATTGGACCAGTCCATGTGTAGGGGAACCCAGCATCAGAAACCAGGTATAACTTTTAGTCACACAACTGACAATTATATCCTTTCAATGATTACTTTGGCAGGTAAATATTCTGTGAGAGTGGGACAGCATTTTGAACTGACTGGGAGTTGTATGTGGTGTATATAGAAGAGAGGGCTGTGAATTTTATATGGGTGAACAGTGTGACTTGGTAGATTCTATACAGTGTTGACCCAAGCGGTGTTGGGAGATATTTTAGGATTCCATTATGTGCCTAGCAGTCTTACTCACCATGTGAAGAGGTGCATTGGTATATAGAAAAGACTGTAGATACAGCTACACACACAGACAAGAGAAGTTTGAAGAGCAGGGGCCCACAGAGTGGTGACTGGTTTGAATTACTTACTCACATCAGTACAAAAACAAATGAAGCATGGGTACGTTTTATATATATATATAAAAGTCAATGTAAAGTGACTAAGTGAGTATGGTTCTATGTTATTCATGCCATGACAGTGGTTCATGTAAATGATAATTCCTTTAATATTTTTTTGTTTTTCTTTTGTTAAGGCACAGCCTTATGTTTCCTTTGTAGCTGTTGTCTTGTTTTATGTGATGTATAACTCGTTATTAAACTCACAGCCTGTATTGCTGTTGACATGAGCATTTTTCTAACCTTTGTAATTAAGAACTTTGCCAGTAATTATTCTTTAATGAGACCATTTATTGGCTAGCGGATGCTGAATGAATTAATGAAATTTAACGTATTCCTTGGAGAAGTGCCCTTACTGTAGTTATTCTAAGAGTTCTGTGACACTTCTATGATGTGGCTGTGAACATCATTTAGCATTTTGTACTGTTTGTGTTGATTTTTATGACAGATAACATGTTAACAGTTATTTTTGTTCATTTAAAATCTAAACAAGATCATTTTATTTTGTTCATTTAAAATATAAACAAGATTTAAAAAGAACATCTTGAAAACTGTCAAAGGGGAAAATGGCAAAACAGGGTTTAAAACGAGTGCATTTTGACAGTCATTTGTATTTGTGACTTTGAGAATGATTTTGTCATAGAGAGATAGTTGTGTTTTACTGTGAGAATATATATAAAATAGAAAATATAAAGTGTTCAGATACAAATCCTATTTCACGAGGATGATAGTATATCTATATTTCACGAGGATGATAGTATATCTATATTCACGAGGATGGTAGTAGTTCTATATTTCACGAGGATGATAGTATATCTATATTCACGAGGATGATAGTATATCTATATTTCACGAGGATGATAGTATATCTATATTCACGAGGATGGTAGTAGTTCTATATTTCACGAGGATGATAGTATATCTATATTTCACGAGGATGATAGTATATCTATATTTCAAGAGTGAAAAAAAATATATATATATATATGCGGTTATTAGATTGAACTAAATTTGCGATAGATTAATGAGAAAACTTAATTTTTAAAAAAAAATGGTATTTTCTTGAAGCGGAAAAAAGTAAATCCAATAATAAATAAATTGTGTATTTGCCTGTCTGTATCTGATGTGCTGATGTTAAAAAAAGTTGAGGAAATATGAACAAGTTCTGTGATGTAATTGACTTTGACAATGGGCTTGACAAACAGATGGCACCATTTTTGATAGGCTGCTTTACATTGAATTCTACCATTTTATCCTGTTATCTGGTAAGAATTTAGAAAAAAACTGTCCTCGTATACCATATTATAGAAAACCAGAAATGTAAACAATAATTATTTGATAGAAAACAAACTTATTTATATAACTTTAGGGGACAGGAAAATAGTAAATGAATTCCTTTATTTCACTGTTAAAAATTTACTGCTTGTTTTGTTCATAATTTCTTTATTTGTTTAGATAGTGATACATGTTGAGTTGAGTTAATTTATGTAGGTAATCTTTCATATATTTTGATATCTGAATTTTATCATTAGCACTTAGTTTCATACCCATCATCATGTTATTAGTGTTCCATCCACATTAGAGGTGCAGGTGCAGTAATTTTTGTAGGATTTTATCTGGCAAGTCCAGAACATCATTTACACAATTTTTATGCATCCTACCACTAAGTGATATAGTAGGTACTCAAAATATGAACAAGTTGCACAGGAAAATCATGAGTGCAGGACTTGTCGAGGTCCTAAAAATAACTGTAGGTGACCAATTGAGACATTTGGTGTCTGTCCATCTGTCTGGTTGTTTACATTGTCATTGCTGTAGACATCTTACCAAGACCTAAATTATAACTGATTTTTACATCATGGTGTATTGTTATAAAATACTATAAGCCTTTAAAAATAGAAAAAAAATGATTAAACTCTAACAATAAAAAAATGTTAAGATATCAAATGGAGAATAAAATAGAGTTTATATTTGAGTAAAATCTTGTACCTGATACTTTGAAGAACTGTTTTTTCTTGATTTATGATACGGGGAAGTATTATCTTAACACTTGTGTATAAATAATTATACACATCTATCTAAATAGAAGACCTACCTGTGTACTCATTCACTGTTTTCAACTGGGGAATAACAATGCCAGATGAAAGGAAAGCCGGTCTGAAGGGGTTATAATATACTCTGATGTGTAAGTTGATGACACAGAAGGGAAAATCCCATTTACCTGAAAGGCTATATCAACTTGTTATTCCTATTCAATTTTCCTTCTCATGTTGGGCATTGGCTCAAAAACTAGACACTATATCAGATTTTATTTCATGGATATAAGTGAAATAAGTTGCACATTAGTAAGATTGATGCAAATATTGGTAAAAGTTTTATGATCTAAGTTGAGTCATATTCAAGGTATATTTTAAAAGTATGAACCAAGCATTCAGCTTCTGTAGATTTTTGTACTGTGTTTCTAATGAAAAAGTGTAGAAGTAAGAAATGAAAAAATTAAAAAAGAAAACATGATTATTCAGCATATATAAAATGGTGTAAACCATGACATGAAATAGTTGTTAGCAAAATTTTTAGGTTTCAATTTAATTTTATGACCTCCAGTAAAATTGTGCCTAACTGTTAGGAAGGCTAACATGGGTCAAAGGAAAAAGCCCCATTGTGGCCAACTGGACCTTCTGATCCCTTCTACAGCTGTCCATGTCTTTCCAGCTGTTGTCTGGGTAGCAATGAGTGAGGCCTTTACACAGGAAAGCAGATAATTGATCCCAAGCCTCATTAGGACTTCTGTTCAAAATGAAAACATGTACACCTATCTACATAATTAAGGAGTTTAAATAGGTCTGCTAAAATTGTTTATCAATAGCCAAAATGTATTGTTGTTGAAGGAGAGACAGATTAAATGGTAATTAAAAAAAGGTAAATTTTTTTACCAACAGTGGTAGTTTTAAAGATCAGAAATTTGGCAGATTTTCATTTCAAAAAGTAAAGAAAAGCTTCTTGCTATGTTCAGAAGATAGGTGGATGTTGTTTTCACAAAATAAAAATAAAAAAAAAAACCCAAAATCAAATAAAGATAAGGTATAGACATATTTATGTAAAGAAATAGAATTTTAATTAAAATGTCCATTTTGAAATTTTATTGTAATCAGTATTATAGTTGAAAGAATTAGAATAAAAATTATCAAACATTCCTGTGGAGGGAGAAAGAGTGCTATCAAAATTTGTGTATCAGGGAATAGAAGGCTTATAATGCCTATATTGTATAACCAGTCTGCACACGACAAGCCTGTAGGTATCATTTACCTGTGATTGCCATGCGCATGGACAATTTCCTCCCAAGTTTTTGTGGGGTTCCTTTGACAAGCTGTTCATGTATTGAAAAGGGACATTTTAAATATGCGCAACACAATATTGTTGCCTGTTGAAGTTGGTCATTAACATTAGAGCACAAGAAAGACAAAATCTGATTAAAGCTGGGACTTGAAGGTAATAACTACATACTGAAAAAGCGCTTTAATTTACATAGGCCATCTCAGTGTGGCACAGAAATAAGACGAAGAAGGGCACCTGTTATACTGGCATATTGATAGGGCCTCCTTTTGATCCGGTGAAAATACAGGGATTTTATATGTCCCATACTAGATCTTAAAAAGTTCTCGTGTTGGCTCGGCTAGCAATTACCTTTCAGTCATACCTGAGCGCACTTGCGACTAACAGGTAAAAAAACTTGAGTTGAATGGTTTGAATAAAGGCTTGCAGGCATTGTAAGGCTGATAAGAGTGGCGGTCTATACTCTGTTTCACAATTTATTATTCTGTCGTGATGAATTGATTTTCGATTCTCCAGTGAATCACAATTAATTTCTTATTTTGCGTAGTTGAGAGAAAAGCCTAATTGCATTTAGTTAATTACTTAATATATTTATGAAACTTTTGAGGAAAAAGAGAAAAGTTATTTAGAAGAGTTATGATGTGAAAAAAAAACCTGTACTGGAGATCAATACTTTTATTGATCTCTGGCAGGCTTTGTGTTTAAATTATTCAGCCTGTTCGCCGAGGATTCTGTAGTGCAAAAACACTCGATAAACCTGTCAGCTTCACGGGAAAACTAGAAAAAAAGTATTTAATATCTTAACAGATATCCAGATTTTAGAGTTGGTGATGGGAAATATGATAGGTTTTATTGACAATACTGGAGACACAATGTTGGAAAGTCCACAGAGAGATCATTTGAATTAGATTTGACAGCAGCTTTGTCAAGTAAAAGAAATCATTTACTGTTTGGTCTGTTTGATCTGTTTTTAAAAAAAAAAGGAAAAAAATGAAAAATTGTCCTCACCGACTGACATGGTTATTTTCAAATTTATTGTCTTATCTATTGAAAAGATCAAAAGAGACTAAAAAACATTGAGAAAATTATAACATCCTATGGCAGTTAGAGGCATTGATTTTGATGGGTTTCTAAGGTAGAATTTTCTTAAAAAGAAAATATTATAAACTCTTTAATTTGCAAATCCAACTTCTGATGGCAAAAATAAAAATTAAGTTTTATGTGTTTTCTAAGGAAAAATTTTCTTAAGAAAAATGATGAAAGACTCCTAGTATTTAAGTCTAAAACTGCTTTACTGCATTTGAAACAAAAGACTTGATTTGATTATCTGGATAACAGTTCACTATGAAATCTCTTCACTGGTTGTGTTGAAGCAGAGAGAACAAAAATTAACATGAATAAATTCAGTGAAATCTCATTCTGGTAAGTGTTAAAGCAGGGTGAAAAAAACTTACAAAAAAATAAATTCTGTTTAAAACATTGATAAATATGCCATGTTATTCGAAATGTTAAAGCTTTACTTTTACTAAAATAGCAATAGGCTTTCTTGGTCAAGTAAATTGATAAAGTCTGTTGGTGTTTCTGTGTGCTGTTGAATTGATACATCTCATTTAACATTGAAGGTATTTTGATATGGTGCTAAGTGGAAATAGATTTAAAAGCTCATTTTGAATGTTTGTTCCTACATGTTGATTTATTTTTAAAGATAGAGGTGTGTGATTTCCATGTGGCATGGACTGTTTGATTTACACTTTAAAAGTATAAATGCTGCGCATTGTGTTTACTGAAATTGCAGAGGTTACTTCACGAGTCTAGTTTTTCTACCAGCTAAACAGAATTTTTAAAAATATTTTTCAGGATTCTCGGAGTGGTGATGACTTAGGATGTGATCCTTCCAGAAATACACCAACCCCTACAGGTGTGCATCCAGCAGTGGCAGCGCTCCGCCCTGCTCCCTCACCTGCTGGCTCTACAGGGTCAAGGTCAAACACTCCTGCCTCTCTGTCAGGTAAATGCAAATATTTATTTGTCAGATATAAACACTTTCCATCCGAAGGAGACAGTCTTGAGATAAGATGATAAAATTGTCCCAACTATTACAGGTCAGATTGTGAAATGCTTCTCAAGTTGTTTAGGCTATTGAAGAAATTCCTGATCTCACTTTTAAAAAGTGCTGAACATTTTCTGTGTCACAAAATCAATCAACTTCCAATTAGATTGTTGCAATTTTTACTTATGTCTAGTGGCAACTATAACTTTCTGTTAAGTAACTTTATCAGTATTCTATAAAGAAAAAGTTCATTACAATTGGGAGTAATGAATTCAATATTCATAGGGTTTTATCATACGATCATAGATTTCTGTTACAGTTCTTACATTGCACAACAACATGTATAATTAATTTGCCTCTACTGGTCTGTTAATTATCCTTGTTAAATATGTTAATGGGTACTATATTATCATTGAGTATACAGATATTGACATTAAAGCAATAGTTTATAGCATAGGGAATAAAAAGTGAGAATCTGTGATGTGATAAATAGGTGATTCCCCAGGAGTTGAATATTATAATGATAAGGCAGCATAGACCGCCCCAGCTGCTATGTGAAGCAAGAATTCCACTATATCAGATCAGACATGATAATCAATTGTCACTCCGATAGGCTGAAGTATATATTTGATTGTAGATGAGATAGTTTGGTAAAAATAAATAGCACCTTCTTCTTCAGCAATGCTGTAAAGCCATAACAACAACACCTTATCGTTCTTCCCATTGGGAAATGTGTTACTGTATCTCTTTAATGTGGCAGATATTACTCCGATATCTTTGAAGGGCTGCCCTATTGAAGTACTAACAATAGCCAATTTTTTCCAGTCAGTGATCATGAAAAGTGACCTCGACCTGTGCAAAGTATTATTAGGTTCATTCGGTACACTTGTCTTACCTGTGTTCAGGTGTATATCTACCTGTGTCTGTATAGATTTCATATCTACGTTTGTTGTGTTATTAATATGGCTTAATCAGGTGAAACGGCACCAAGTCTTTGTTTACATACAGATCAAATGTTTTGGTTTAGAGTGTGTAATTATCACTCCATGGGTACTCCTAGGTAAAATTGGTCAGAGCTATAGACTTAGCAATTGTCGCTTTCCTTTAATATGCAGGATCTAGATTCTTGTACCTTTAAATATGTAATATGATTTTTGAAAATGCTGAGATTATTGATCAAGAAGAATAGTAGTTTGATTTTATTACATTCTTTGGTGTTATTGATCCCATGGAGTGGAAGCTACCTGTATTAATTGTGCAGGTCTATAAACACATCAGCAGGGGATTCCCCAAAGTTGGATGTCTGCAGTCATTGTTATGCCAGACACACTTACCAACAGGTGGTCCCTGCCTCTTGTCAGTCAGCACTGGTATTTCCCTGGTGCTAATAATAGATAATAATCACTCTAGACAACATCAGACAGGTCAAAGTTCAGGCCTGTCTGTAGGTCGAGTACACCTGTTTACTGCTGATTTATGACCCCCAGCAGTGTGCCATCTGAGGTCACACTTATCCTAACAAGCTGGCTAGCACTTAATTTGCCCATTCAAACCCAGTCAAGTGTGCTGTGTACAAAACATACACTTATGTCAATGCTAGTGGTACGTTAGTGTCAATGTCTATTTCAGAAAATGTTATTGGCACAAGTGCACTATCTTCTATTAGCATTCTTGTTGTTTGTAATTAAAAGTCTGTCGAGCTGAAAGTGCTTTTTGTGTGAAGTGCCTTGGAAAAAAAAGAAAAAAAGTAATGACAGGAGGTATCAGATTGATGTACCGCAGATCAATGATATCCATTGAGGGCACTCTCCACAATTGATTGTTCTTGCAAGGAATATAGTGTTTAACTGATGCAAATAGCTGCTAATCCCCTCAGGGAAGGTTTAATTTGTTTCCAGCCTTCCAGTTGACATAAATATACATACACAACTCATTCATGAGAATTCCATTTACCTCAAGATATAAACAACATTGATTTCCTTGTTACATGCACATTGTAGTAAAATGGTTATCATTCTTTGCCAAAGGGAGCACTGCAAATGATATTTGGAGATTTATATGGACTTGTTGGGGATTTGAAATGATGTGAAATTGCAAGACTATAAAATATCTAGTGTGTGATGTTAAGTATTATGAACAGTAATTGTGATTTATATGTGTGCTGTGTTGAGAGTGAGAACTGACTGTTTATATGAAAGCCAAAAGGGACTTCATTGAGATGATTTGAAATGTTTTACTTCCTGATAATACTTTCACAAGACAAAGGCATAGATATAAAGATCTTAACTATATGATGGTTCATTGCATTAGCAGTCATGAGTAAAAAGACATGATAAAAATAAAAAGAAATTGGAATGTCATGTCTGTTCATTTGGCAGATATTTTAATGTCTTGTTGATTGTGTGGTGAATTGTATCATGTACATTCTGCTAAAATATGTGGATGACTGAACAAGACAAGCGTTTATCAAAACTTTTTGGTGTAAATAACAATAGGATAGTTGGAAAAAAGCTGTAAAATATTTCAAGGAATATACTAAAATTGGTAAATGTTTATCTCAAATTTGTAATATGATTAGTTGGTAGATCTATTCATCACCTATTGCATTTCTAGGTACGTGTAGTGTGATACAAGGTTAATGCGTGGTAGATTTAATGGTAGAAAATGATTTTTCTAATAGACAAATTACCACTGTGTCACTGTAGGATATGTATTAAAACTACATGTGTAAAATCATCTTCATGTGAAAAAGAATCTTAGGTATTGCTAATAGTTCTATTAATTCAAATTAAGCACTTCAAGATTGAAAATCTTTATAATTAAGTTTAATTTGAGTATAAGCAACCTATATATATATATAAAGCTACTGATACAAGGGTATTTTAGCATCAGTTTAGAGCATTGACTGGATAGATAAGAAAAAAGAATTGTGCAGATATATGTGAAGTAATTTGCTCATTAAAGAGGAGACAAAAGGTGCACCCTTAAAACCTCTCCAACAAGATATCTAGCTAATCAGTGTTGACTGTAAGCAGTGTGCTAAGAGAACTTGCTACAAACATTTCCCGCTAAATGAAGGATGCTCAAACTTTAGAATAGATTTACACTAGGCTGCATGCTGTTATTTCTCCTGTCCTGGTGATGCACTTTGTTTTTATCTCACAAGGCTTATGGAAAATTCATTCATTAGGTACATATAAAATAAGCCTTGTATGATAGTGTAGAATGATAATTGGCTTGTACAGTGTTGCGAAGCCTGGATTGTACTGAGAGAGCCCCAGGCTTGTGTATTGAAATTACTGGGATAAAGGTTACAGGTTACATCAGTGTTTACCTACACATGCTAGATGGCAGCATCAAAAGATTTAAGAGCATATATCTAAATAAGTAGCATGTGGCTGGTTAACTTTACTGTTTTACAAGTAATACCTAAAATATACATGTTTTCCTGTCATCAGATGGAAACATTTCCTGAATGAAATAGTTTACATTTGAGATATATAGGATGCTTTCTCTGATTGGAGAAGCTAAAATTTTTTCATGTTTCAGTGTTGTTGTAAGTTACTTCATTATCAAATTTGATCAATGGTTATACATGATTAAGTTGACAATACTTAATAGTTTTATTGTAATGTTCTGATTTGTGGAGCAAGCAGTGTACACAGAAAAGAATCACTATCAACTCTGGAATAAGGATATATATATATCACAATGTAAACTTTATAATCCCACAATTTAGCATATCTCTATATCAATACCAATTACCTATATATATTTTATTAAGAGACTTCCTCCTGTGATAATTGATTTGAAACAGATTTGACCTCACTGTTTAACTGTTCCGTTGGTAATCAGAAACATAGTTGATGAATCTGTGGGTATGATCCAGTAAAGGTCACCTGCCTGATTTTGTTATTCTGTTGGCAGTTGTGGACATGAATAATTAATATACAATCAATGTAGTACTGGTCATGAAGCTATATATAATCACAGAGAGCACAGACTAAATGTGACATCAACTGGCTCAGGGCTTCTTAAATCTGTTATTATAATTTGTTTAGTTAAGAGATAGAATTTTGTCAGGAACTAAAAATAAAAATGATATAATGAATATAATTTGTTAAGTTAAAAGAAAGGATGGTGTCGGCAACTAAAAAAAAGATCATAATCATAAATTGGCTTCAGAGAATCAGGTTTGGATTCTCTTGTTTCCAGATACGTTAAAAAATTTAATATGAAAGATGTGGTCATATGTCTGTCATCTTTGTTAGATCTGAATCAGGTTAATATATACCCTTTTTCCTTGATACTCATTTTACTTAAAACAGGTTGGGGTTATCAACTTGTCAGTATGTATAGATAGTTTCTTTCATACTTTGAGTTTTAATTGATACATTTATGTCATTACAGGTAGTACCCAGGCAGGGAGTCCTATGCCAACTAGACCGTCTTCTGATGGACAGAACACGCGCATGACACAGTCACCAATGGCTACTCAAGGTAAAGAGGAAAAACAAATTCTTGATGAACAACAAATTAAAAAATGTTTTCTGTACTAAATCTTGATCAGACCTTATCTATGCTTTTCATTGATGCATTTTGAAGGTTGAATTGAGAATATTGGTTTAGCTAATAATATATGATATAAATACATGATCTATTCTGGGAAAGTAAGCTGTTCTCATAATCCGTATTCCTGTTGACTCTTGTCAGAGAGGCTGTGACTGAAACATTTTTTTTTTAAACTAATCAGTATTTTATTAAAGTTACTATAATTTCTGTATGATGAGTGGAACATATTGACAAGTAGAAAGTGGGGACCAATTCTTTTGGTTTCTAGGTTGTTCAGCTCATATTTTGTACGGTTTGATTATTTTCTCTATTTGTATCTTAGCAACTGAATTTTTAATTCTTTTTTTTTTTTCACCTTATAGGCTACAACCAGCAGATGATGCCACCACCACCGATGGGTCCCAACCAGATGAACTTTGGACCAGGAAGTGGTGGTAAGATGCCTGGGAGTGGCATGGGAGGTAACTCCGTGGGTGGACACTATCCTCAGTATAACTCTCATTTCTCTCAGCCAGGTGAGGGACACATCAAAAGACTTCTGTCCCAATATTCAGTTTATACATCAGAGTTTAATTTCACCAAGTTACACATCTTTGGGTTTTCCCCTCCCCCTTTTGTAAAATTGATAGTAGTAATACAAATGCCAATGCAAATAGAGTTAGTAAACTGAAAGTATGACAAGTGGATGATGTAATAGGAAAATAATACCTGGGGTTTAGAATATCTCATCACAACATAGCAGTAAGCCCTCTTCTCCTGTGTGTTTGTAACAAATGATGTTTATATACCGTTTGATTAATGTACGAAGAAAGTATCCTTTGTGAGGCTGTTTCAGTTTTTGAAGGAAATATTCTTAAGTAATTGACAATATGATAATTAATGTTGGTTCTACATTTAATTGTGTATATTTTGAATATATATTTATTTATATATATATATGAATATATGTATATTGGAAAAAATCTGTAAATGTAAAATACATACATGTAAATCATAGGCATTTCTTGACGAGATTTATTTCTGTGGTGTATCCATTGAAATGTCAGTTTTGTATTTTATTCAATTTGTTTTGTTACATAGGAATGTATCCTGGTAGGCAAGGTGGCAATATGCAGGGAAACTCTGTGATGCAGAACTACCCTCAACAAAACATGTACAATGGTCCAAGTCATGGGAATGCTCACATGTATAACAATATGCCTATGGGCAACAGAAACTATCCAATGTACAGTAGTGGACAGAGTAATATGATGAATGTGAACAATCAGTATGGTAATAATTTCGGGAACCATATGGGTCCAGGATCAGGTCCTGGTCCCGGCCCAGGCCCTGGCCCAGGTCCAGGTCCCGGTCCTGGACAGAACTCTGGGCCTGGGCCAGCTTCTGGTGCTGGCCCTGGTCCTGCAGGTCCAGGAGGACCTAGCCCAGGGCCAATCGGTCCCAATGCTGGTCCTGGTCCCAGCCCTGGACCCAATGGTCCAAGTAGTGGAGGTCCAAGTCCTGGACTTGGTCTAGGACCTGGAAGTCATTCAGGGATGTCTCAAAACAGTGGCATGTCAGGATCCATAGGTCAGCAAGGACAAAATATGTCGGCAAGTAGTCCTGGACAACCAGTGGTAGCAACTGTACCTGCAGTTAAAGGTGCGCAGGCTGCTGCTCAAGCGGCCTTGATTGCAGCAGCAAATTCTGCGAAAGGACCACAACCGGTGGCAGTACGGCCCACCATGACAAATCCACAAAGAATGTACACTCCACCACAGCAAATGGGCCAAATGAATCAAATGAACCATGTAGGATATGGGCACAACTTCAACTCTAACATACCAAACTCAAATATGAATCAGATGCCCAACTCACATTCGCCAGTGCCTAATTCTAGTTCTATGGGTGGCCATTTACCATGTACTTCACCATCTACAATGCCCAACGATAATAATAGCATGTCTGTACCAATATCTAGTAGTGTTCCTAATAGTTCTTTACCAAATAGTATAGGCGGCAATAATAATGGTTCCGTGTTGCCAGCAACGACAGTGCAACAAAACAATTCATCTGGTAACATGCCGTCTGATAATTCTGTTATATCTTCATCATTAGTCTCTTCCATGGATTCAAGTATGCCTTCATCAAATTTCCCTCCATCTAGGACACCAAATATGCAACAGCATGACTCCAATTCATCTAGCTCAACATTATCCAATACAAGTGTTCCAATTACTGAAAGTGAACTTCATTCTAGTGCTCCTGATTCGACACAAAATAGTCAACATGATACTAAAAAGAAGGGCAATAGTGACCCCCAGGGGGTGGCACCTGTGTGTAATACGCCCAATCAAAGCTCTGATGTAGATAGCAACTCTTCTGGAGTGACCAAGTCACATCTTGAAAACCAGTCAATTGAGGGAAAGGATCAGAGACTAAATTCAATGCCATCAGACAGTGTGCCAGTTGGTATGCCAATGGAACAAGTGTCCTCGCCATTCTCATCCAAACAAGAAATGCCGATCACTACTACAGCAACAACAACTAATTCAGGTAAGTAAAATTTGAGGAATGGATGTTAGGTTATCAGAAATGTAATGAACTACAGTGGAAGTATTAAAAAACCTCTATATATGGGACATGAACATTTTGCCAGTTAGGGAAGTGTTCAGTTATGTTTCACAAATAGGACAAATCAGAACCTAGGTGTAATTGGTTTGCTGCAGATTTAGACAACACATGCAAAGTAGATGATGTTTGTACTGATCTATATTCAGTCCCGTGCCACTCCTAACAACATAGATATCCATTTCATATGTGCTAAGAGTATAAGTGTTTGAGAATGTTGGAATGAAAATCTGCAGTTTTCTAGCTTTACAGAAGTATTGTTATTGCTTGTACATGCTTTAATGTATTCTGTGTCGATAATTATACATTATATTAGTAATAATCAGGATAGATATGTTTTTGTTAAAATTTAAGGTAAAGATCACCTTGAAGCCTTGTTTTAAGCAGAGATATTTTTGTTGAAATGCATTCTGTAAAGTGATATTTTTAATTGTACCATGTTTTGTCCAGACAAGTTCTTGGTAAATTAAAACGGGTTGAATGCTATGCATTTAGTGACTTATCGAAATCATACATATTAGTATCCAAAGTTGTAATTTTCATAATAGCAACAGATCTGAAGAAAAATTCCTGCAGTTGACTAAATTTCTCACATGGTTGCACATTTCCTTTGGTTGCTAGATATAAAAACTATAGTGACCCAGAGCATCACAAGCCCTGTGACAAGTATATCTGAGGCCGGGAACAGCAATGACAGCCATCAGGATCACATTCCCATTCCCCCACAACCCAACTGTTTACCCATACCGCCAATCCCCACGATAGAGGAGGCTCCAGTTCCTCCCCCACCATCCACGGAGAAAAAGAAGAAGGTAAGAGTCCTACTAATCTACTGACACTTTACTGTATTAGTATACTTAAGAATGTGTATTATTTTATTCTCTGTTGATGTGTAATATACCTTTGTGATTTAATACTGTAATCTGATAGAGTTGTTCGAGATTTTGTTGGATGACAAATTACAGCTCGTTTGTAATTTGTTTATACATAAATTATTTTGGCATGATTGTTCTGGTTTTGATAAAAAATACTACAAACCTGTCTGTCGTCTAACGCAAGTTTGAACAACTTAGCTATTAGTCATTGCATACAAAATATGTTTTTTGTGCATTTCTGACACAGAAAACACATAAACAGATGTTTTTTTCCAGAAATAAGTAGGAAACTACGTTCACAATGTCAAAATGCATTCATAATATCAAAATGTGAAATTTTCTTAACTCTAGCACTCAGTTCACTTTAATTCAAATCTTGTTTGAAAAGAAAGTAGGGGAAGGGAGGTAATCTCATGCTGTTTGGACTTAATAATTTGTTTGTAAACCCAGACCTAATATAATTGATACAATGCCATTGACATACTGGAAAAAGTTGTCAGATTATTAATGTAGAAGTGTTCATGTGTGTTGTTTGGTTTCAGCTATTTTCTTTTTCATGTGGAAGTGTGACACTGATATCGAAAAAAAATATTCAGATAAAAAAAAAGACAGGTTGCTTGATATGAAAATTGGGAAATTAGTTTGAGAAAAAATCGGTATTAAATCACTGAAACATGAAATTGTAGCATTTTCTAAAAGTTTAGCAGGTAATGTCAAAGGGTGTTTAGTTTAAGCTTTTTGGCAGTATATATTTTTAAGGCTTCTACTTTCAAGTTTGAATCTAGTGTGGAACATGAACAAAATTAAAAGATGTACGCATAGGGTGACAGTTTTTGTTTCGGTCATTTTTTTTCTTTCTCGGAAGTTGATACTATATGTGATGTGGTTGACTGTATTTTTCTTAAGAAGAAAGGACTTTCCCAACAACAAATTGATCTGACTGCAATTCTTGCAGCAAAGGCGCTCAGCTCTCAAATATAAACCGAGAAAAAATTAACAGTTGCTGCCATAGGGCGAGTGTGATGTTTACTGTGTTAATGCAGTGACTTGCCCTCTTTGGCAAGCAAATGGTAATTTTTGCCTCGATTTACAGATATAGAGCTCAGCTACACTGTAGCAATACACTGCTATAATCGCTTAGTGACCTGAGGACAGGTAATGAGCCGTAGGTTTGCCTTCATTGTAGGAGGGTGTATTGTCTCATCCACCCACTCCCGCCAGTTCGGTGGCACCATCGCCTGGCGGAGCCAGTATCTCATCTTGTCACGACGACTTTGACAATATTGCCAGTCCGGCTAGCTCTACATCTGGCCCGGCGGTGGTTCCCTCATGGGTCACTATGACAGTAAGTCCTACACCTCCCCCGTCGCTCGCTCGATAGCCTGCTCGCTCGTCATGGGTGTGGTACCCTCCTGCATCATACCGTCCGCCCGCTGTGGGATGTGGTTGTCATGGCATTTGTATTATTTACATATTTTATATTTATATATATATATTTTCTTTATAGTGGTGAAGTCGTGATTTTTTTATTATTCATAACTGGTACTGGTCTTGTCTGCCCTGCACATTGTACTGGACAATGCCAGTTTGTCACAAAATATGTGGTTCCTGGATGTGACTTGCACACTAGGCTTGTACTACTGTCAGACTCTAGTTATCTCCCTTTAGCAGGAACTCCTTTGAAATATGATGAATCATTGGACGATTTTGGAAAGTTTAATTGATTGATAATATATAGATTTTGAGAGAAAGATGAAGATTACAAAGCTCAACAGAGTAGACTGTGTTTGGGAGATAACAGTGAAAAGACCATGCTGATATATGGGACTTACTGGTGTTAAGTATTTACTACCATTCGTGCTTTGCTCACTTGGACTAATGGTTTGATCATGTCATTTATAATTTCATTATTTGCATTTTTACTGACTTGGCACTCACAGGATCAAATACAGGTAATATGCTCGAAGGCCTTGATTTTGGCACAGCTCTTGTATTTTAAAGTTTAAAAGTTGATTGTTATTTATAGATTTGTTTAGTTTTAAGTTTTTGTTCATTTAGTATTCAATTTATTTTCCCTGTTCTGATGACACATTCTCTATAAAGTATTGTAATTGGCTGTCTAAAACAACATGTGGCATCAGAAAAGAAATCATCATTTTGTGCTTTAAAATTTTTCATTTCTGTTGGTGTCAGTTCTACCATATGATCTGTCACAAATTAACAAATATCAAATACTTTTTATGGAATTTTTTGAGAAATGGGGTATTTTAGATCTGGTAGTTTGATTAACATTTAAATAAAAATTTGTTCAAAAATCATTCTCAACAAGTGCTGTGGTCATGGTGTAATTGAAGAGAAACACATCACCTTAGAGGAAAGCTGCATATGTAGATTTTTTCATAGCATGGACATCATTAATAAAGAGGGCACCTGCTAAATATAGTGATGAAACTGCTATTTAATGGAAATCAAATTATATAACCTTTCACCTACTGCAGCCAATTAATACTAATTCATTTGCATAATAATTACTGATGTGCACCTTTATCTCATTGTCAACATTAGCTTTACACTTGATACTGGAGGTTGATTCATCTCCATTTTGATAACTAGACCTTCTTTGGGGTCAGTCACACTTCACTTACAAGTTGGACAATTATTTACTTTTCATGTTAATTTTGTAGATAGTCTTTTGCATTTAGAGTTGTGATTTATGGCAAAATATTTTCCTGATAAGATCAAATCCAAGTTGCACAGAGCATTTATGTTTTTGTTTCCTCTTATTTCAATCTTGTTTTTACGTTTTCACTTTGCACTGTAAAGAGTGGTTCAGTTCGTAAGCCTAAATGTCACACTTTTGTGTTTTGCGTCAGTTGGTGGTTATGAACTTTCCCTGCATCATCATGTTTTACGTATTTTCACATTTTTTTCTCTTCTCTGGAATATTTCATGTTTTGTCATTTGTCCAATTTTGCCAAGCATTTTGCTGATAAATATTAACTGAGTTTCAAATATACATGGATATTTTTTTATTTGTCTTGCTTCTTTCCTCAACTGTAAAGCAGTAATATGAAGCCAAATACTCTTTAATCTTATCTCTGAATTTCTCAGTTTTTATGTTCATGCTTTTCTATATCCTCAATCATTAAACATCTGGATTTGACAATTAATTGAGAAGAGCAAAGTATATAAAATTGATTTTTGTTGTAAACCTGTCACGAGTACGTTCCATATATTGGTGATGTATTTTTTGTATGATGAATGTTTTATTTTAAAATTTTGTTAGTTATTTTTTCATTCTCTTTTTCCTCCCTCCCAAACAGCACTTGGCCAAGCCTGGTAAGACGGTCCTTAAGTCATTGGTGTAGTCTTTGAAGCATGCTAATTCCCTTACTCCCCTGAGCATGTGATTGTCATTGCTTTTTGTCTTTATAGAAGGGCGGTGGTGATGTAGCAAAGCTGTATGAGATGGGAAGTGAACCAGAGAGGAAATACTTCTTGGATCGTCTGTTTGTGTTCCTTGAGGAGCGGTCACAGCCTATCACATCAATGCCCTCCATCAGCAAGCAGCCCCTTGACCTCTATAGACTCTACTTAATCGTCAGAGATAAAGGCGGTATGCTTGAGGTAAGATTAAATCAAATTCAAGGATAATCAGAAAGGATGCACATTAGGCTTGATGTAAGGCTTGGGTCATATTTAAGGATAATCTGAAAGGATGACAGGTGTGAATCAAAGCTGATAAATGATGTTATGTTGATCAGGGTGACAGGTGTGAATCAAAGCTGATAAATAATATCATGTTGATCAGGGTGACAGGTGTTAACAAAGCTGTTAATTGGATGAAGCATTTTAGCTGGTAAAATCTCAAAATGTGGAATAGAAGGTGTTGAAAATGATGACCCTTTTCAGGCTAGAGTTTCGGACATTGGTCGGCAGTGGCCAGTGGATGAGCATTACCTGTTCTGATCAACACAGTAAATGATTCTATTAAGTAAATCAAACTTAACGGGTAGATGGTATATTAATATTATTTGTGTGTGTAGTGTTGTAAAATACTATTTCATGTGAAGGTACAATTGTCGGATATAGTCAGACGAAGCAAAAATATGGAAAATATTCTTTTATAGACATTGTGGAAAAAATCAATGATGGTAAATAGTTCTGAAAACAAAGACCAAATATTTCTTCAGATTCTGATGATGTTCCAAAAAACTCTTTAGCTCACTTTCAGTTTACATCAATTAGTAGGGTAATCTACTAACAAGGACCAATAGGTAACAATAGTCTAATTATGGTTATACTAGTTATAAACTTGTATGTGATTGGTTAATTCAAAGTATGTTTCTTCATCCATAGAAACTTCTCAGAAAATGGTTCTTTTGTCTGTAGATGTGTTGAAAATGATGACCCTTTTCAGGCTAGAGTTTCAGACATTGGTCGGCTGTGGCCAGTGAATGAGCGTTACCTGCTCTGATCAACACAATTATTATCGACTTTTCTTCCAATGAATAGCAGTTGTTTGGTGTATAGTGATATTTGTAATGTCTGTGAACCTAGTATAAATACTTTGCTGATTTTTTGAGGTAAAATGGTTCTATTGTCACCAGATATATTTTGAAATGATGACAACCTTGTCTGGTTAGATTTTTGAGATTTCTGTGTTTATTCTTCAAAATGTCGAGGGAAAGAGAGACTTATTATTGTATGGAACACTGCCATACATGGATGGGCTTATTAACGGGCATTAGACATTTTGTCCGATAATTAAGGTAAAGAGATATTATGGGAGGGAAGCTACAAGATCAATTTGCAATTAGTTTCTTTAATTTCGGAACAACTTTGTTGGAATAGGAATGACTGATCCTCTAGTCTAAACAAATATATAGAAAAAAAACCCCAAAATGTTGTATAGATACTTCACAGATTTATGAGGTGAAATGGTTTTTTTGTCTGTAGATGTGTTGAAAATGATGACCCTTTTCAGGCTAGAGTTTCAGACATTGGTCGGCTGTGGCCAGTGAATGAGCGTTACCTGCTCTGATCAACACAATTATTATCAACTTTTCTTCCAATGAATAGCAGTTGTTTGGTGTATGGTTGTAATGTCTGTGAACCTAGTATAAATACTTTGCTGATTTTTTGAGAAAATGGTTCTATTGTCACCAGATGTATTTTGAAATGATGACAACCTTGTCTGGTTAGATTTTTGAGATTTCTGTGTTTATTCTTTAAAATGTCGAGGGAAAGAGAGACTTATTATTGTATGGAACACTGCCATACATGGATGGGCTTATTAACGGGCATTAGACATTTTGTCTGTTAATTAAGGTAAAGATTTTATGGGAGGGAAGCTACAAGATCAATTTGCAATTAGTTTCTTTAATTTCGGAACAACTTTGTTGGAATAGGAATGACTGATCCTCTAGTCTAAACAAATAAATATATAGAAAAAAACCCAAAATGTTGTATAGATACTTCACAGATTTATGAGGTGAAATGGTTCTTTTGTCTGTAGATGTGTTGAAAATGATGACCCTTTTCAGGCTAGAGTTTCAGACATTGGTCGGCTGTGGCCAGTGAATGAGCGTTACCTGCTCTGATCAACACAATTATTATCGACTTTTCTTCCAATGAATAGCAGTTGTTTGGTGTATGGTGATATTTGTAATGTCTGTGAACCTAGTATAAATACTTTGCTGATTTTTTGAGGTTAAATGGTTCTATTGTCACCAGATATATTTTGAAATGATGACAACCTTGTCTGGTTAGATTTTTGAGATTTCTGTGTTTATTCTTCAAAATGTCGAGGGAAAGAGAGACTTATTGTATGGAACACTGCCATACATGGATGGGCTTATTAACGGGCATTAGACATTTTGTCTGTTAATTAAGGTAAAGATTTTATGGGAGGGAAGCTACAAGATCAATTTGCAATTAGTTTCTTTAATTTCGGAACAACTTTGTTGGAATAGGAATGACTGATCCTCTAGTCTAAACAAATATATAGAAAAAAACCCAAAATGTTGTATAGATACTGCACAGATTTATGAGGTGAAATGGTTCTTTTGTCTGTAGATGTGTTGAAAATGATGACCCTTTTCAGGCTAGAGTTTCAGACATTGGTCGGCTGTGGCCAGTGAATGAGCGTTACCTGCTCTGATCAACACAATTATTATCGACTTTTCTTCCAATGAATAGCAGTTGTTTGGTGTATGGTTGTAATGTCTGTGAACCTAGTATAAATACTTTGCTGATTTTTTGAGGTTAAATGGTTCTATTGTCACCAGATATATTTTGAAATGATGACAACCTTGTCTGGTTAGATCTTTGAGATTTCTGTGTTTATTCTTCAAAATGTCGAGGGAAAGAGAGACTTATTATTGTATGGAACACTGCCATACATGGATGGGCTTATTAACGGGCATTAGACATTTTGTCTGTTAATTAAGGTAAAGATATTATGGGAGGGAAGCTACAAGATCAATTTGCAATTAGTTTCTTTAATTTCGGAACAACTTTGTTGGAATAGGAATGACTGATCCTCTAGTCTAAACAAATAAATATATAGAAAAAAACCAAAATGTTGTATAGATACTGCACAGATTTATGAGGTGAAATGGTTCTTTTGTCTGTAGATGTGTTGAAAATGATGACCCTTTTCAGGCTAGAGTTTCAGACATTGGTCGGCTGTGGCCAGTGAATGAGCGTTACCTGCTCTGATCAACACAATTATTATCGACTTTTCTTCCAATGAATAGCAGTTGTTTGGTGTATGGTTGTAATGTCTGTGAACCTAGTATAAATACTTTGCTGATTTTTTGAGAAAATGGTTCTATTGTCACCAGATGTATTTTGAAATGATGACAACCTTGTCTGGTTAGATCTTTGAGATTTCCGTGTTTATTCTTTAAAATGTCGAGGGAAAGAGAGACTTATTGTATGGAACACTGCCATACATGGATGGGCTTAATAACGGGCATTAGACATTTTGTCTGTTAATTAAGGTAAAGATATTATGGGAGGGAAGCTACAAGATCAATTTGCAATTAGTTTCTTTAATTTCGGAACAACTTTGTTGGAATAGGAATGACTGATCCTCTAGTCTAAACAAATAAATATATAGAAAAAAACCCAAAATGTTGTATAGATACTTCACAGATTTATGAGGTGAAATGGTTCTTTTGTCTGTAGATGTGTTGAAAATGATGACCCTTTTCAGGCTAGAGTTTCAGACATTGGTCGGCTGTGGCCAGTGAATGAGCGTTACCTGCTCTGATCAACACAATTATTATCGACTTTTCTTCCAATGAATAGCAGTTGTTTGGTGTATGGTTGTAATGTCTGTGAACCTAGTATAAATACTTTGCTGATTTTTTGAGAAAATGGTTCTATTGTCACCAGATATATTTTGAAATGATGACAACCTTGTCTGGTTAGATCTTTGAGATTTCTGTGTTTATTCTTCAAAATGTCGAGGGAAAGAGAGACTTATTATTGTATGGAACACTGCCATACATGGATGGGCTTATTAACGGGCATTAGACATTTTGTCTGTTAATTAAGGTAAAGATATGGGAGGGAAGCTACAAGATCAATTTGCAATTAGTTTCTTTAATTTCGGAACAATTTTGTTTGAATAGGAATGACTGATCCTCTAGTCTAAACAAATAAATATATAGAAAAAAAACCAAAATGTTGTATAGATACTTCGCAGATTTATGAGGTGAAATGGTTCTTTTGTCTGTAGATGTGTTGAAAATGATGACCCTTTTCAGGCTAGAGTTTCAGACATTGGTCGGCCGTGGCCAGTGAATGAGTGTTACCTGCTCTGATCAACACATTATTCTATCAGGTATTCCTGCTTCAGGCATCAGGGAGATGGTATTGGAATTATATTTATGCTGTCTTACAATATCAATTCAAATTTATTATTAAAACGTTAAGACACTGTTGATTTGAACTAGGAAACTAACTCTGACTTTGTGATCTCACCTCATTAAATTATAAGGCATTGCATAAAAATGGCTTTCTCTAGATTTACTGTAAAATGATGCCCCTTTCAGATATTCTCTTGTATTCAAATTGAAACTGTTGTCAAGGAGATGGTATTGATTAATTGAATCTTGCATAGGTTTGTTCTGCTGACATCTCAACATGAGTGCAAGAGTTGGAACTGGTCAGCAGGATCTTGCCAAGTGCTGACCAGTCAAACTGTTACACAAGGGTTGAGATATCACTGCCCATAGAACAAACCCATGGTTAATTATTTGTTCTTACATTGTTTAAAAGTAACACATTGTAAGTTATTGTAGAACTTGTCTCATCACTAATAGCCCATGAATATGCTTGAAAATTGATAATGTTGCCAATTTGCAACATGGGTACACTATATATAGTGTGAATAGCATCATAGCACATGTCAGCTGTCTGTCCATTCCCTGTGTGAGACAGAGTTGTCCCATCTCTAGCGACCGCGGAATCATCCTGTGCTGTACGTGAGAAACAATAATCATGCCATCTATCAATATCAATAAAAATCTTGTCAGTTCTATTTCTTGACAAGTTTGAAATGATTAAAACTGAGTTTTTCCCTGACTAGAGATTAGATGTGTTGAAAATGATGACCCTTTCAGGCTAGAGTTTCAGACATTGGTCGGCTGTGGCCAGTGGATGAGCATTACCTTTTCTGATCAACACATTTATATTGCAGTATAACATGTTTTCAGAAGATGTTCTTATTTTCTTTACTGCCATTTCAAAACAGAAAATTGAATGTTACTGTATTAATGAAATTTATTGATTTTTGGCAATTTTAAGAAAAAAAATTGATTTAATCAGATTTCTTAGATGTGTAGAATTAGGTGTTCAAAGGCAAAAAGAGAAAAAAAATCAATAGGAGAAAAGGAAAATGTTTGAAATGATGATCACTTTCATAATAAACTTTCAGGCATTAATCCACTGAGACCTTTAAATGAGCTAACTTCAATCTTATCAATTTCTGTGAACTTTTCTAGCTTTTTAAGCTTATCAATAATTCAAAAATTGAAATCAGATTATGGATACTTAAGAGTGATATGTTTTCAGAGAATTAGATATTTACACTGAATATCAAAATTTAACTGACGTAATTAGATGCTTCCAAAGTCTCCTGTGAATTTACAAAAAACAACAAGTAGGTTGAATGTATTCTTGTCTTTTAGGTCACAAAGACCAAGAAATGGAAGGAGATATGCGGGCTTGTGAACATTGGCACATCTGCTAGCGCTGCCTTCACACTAAAGAAAAACTACATTAAATACCTCTTTTCATACGAGTGTCAGTTTGACCGTGGTGGCACTGATCCAGCACCCATTCTTGCTCAAATGGAAGCTCAACTACAGCAAAAACGAGAACAGAAGCACCGCCGGGCTCCATCACCAGGTGAGCAAAGGGAGGGGTGTTTTTATGCTCTGGATCAGCTAGGGATGTTTATAGAGGATTTTTATGCCCCTAGTGTAATCAAGGTTATGAAAGGTGGAGTGCTCTCTCTCCCTCTCTCTCTCTCTTTCAGTCTGCTGATAAATGAAGGATGAAAATATGAAGTCCTACACTACTTTACTTGTAAGAGACTCCTAATAGTATGGATGCAATTTGGATGGCAATTGCAACTTTAACTCTATGGAAAATACCATTTAACTGATGTTATATACATGCATGTATTGCTGGTTAGATTTATCAGATAAACGATGATTTTTTCTTAATGTGTTAGAAAATTGTTAGAGTTAAAATGTTAGCCAGCCAATAAAAGTGTTTATACTTTACATGGTATGTTAAAATCTTGATGTGAATAGTAAATACACTTTAATAGATAAAGGGGACCTACCCTCTGTTCAGCCAACAAGGTGATTGCTTCACTTCTTTTGGCGGAAGTGTTCAGCTAGCTTAGGCTTGAAGAAGTAAAAATTTCAGGCATGAAGTACTCTAGAGAAATATGACAATATGTGTACCTTAAAAACATGTGTAAGTTTTAGTGGTATGCTAACTGCATGATTCTAGAGAAAACTTTTATAACAAAGAAAATATTACAGAAGAAATTATTTATATAATAGATAATAGCTGAAACGATAATCCCAATGATGTTGGCATTAGATAGGCACTAATTTAAAATGTTTCTCATTACAAGTCCTATTTTCTACTTTTACATTACAGCAGGTTCCCAGGGCTCCCAGGACGCATTCCGACCTCCAAGCACTCCAAATAGTAACAGTCAGGGCATGGAGGGCTTTCCACCCTCCATGGGGCCCAACTACATGCAGAACTCTGACCATGGAATGGGACCAATGGGACCAGGCATGCTGCCCCCTAACAGCAATATGATGGGCAACATGATGGGCCCCAACTCCATGGGCATGCCTCCAAACCACATGCCCAACAGCATGCAGCCAGGCATGATGGGAGGAAACATGGGGCCCAGTGGTATGATGGGAGGCTACTCCAACAACATGATGCCACCCATGCATGGACATGGACCCAACTCTGGTGGACCTGGGGGTATGATGGGTAACAACATGATGCCACCCATGGGTGGCAATATGGGAATGCCGGGCAACAGCAGTATGCACAGTAACAGTGGAATGCACAATAATACTGGTATGCCAGGAAATGGTGGAATGCCAAATAATATGCCAGGCAATAGTGGTTTACATAGTAACAGTGGAATGCCAGGCAGTGGTGGAATGCCAGGTAACAGTGGAATGCCTGGCAACAGTGGAATGCCTGGCAACAGTGGAATGCCAGGTAACAGTGGTATTCCTGGTAACAGTGGTATGTCTGGAAACAATAGTGGTATGCCTGGTAGCAGTGGTATACCCAGCAATAGTGGGATTCCAGGAAACAGTGGGATACCAGGAAACAACAGTGGCATGCCTGGTAACAATGCTATGCCAGGAAACAGCAACAGGCCACCTGGAAATGGCAGTATGTCTGGTAATAGTGGTATGCCAGGGAACAATGGTATGATGACAGGTATACCCACAAATGCCAACAGTGATAGTGTTACGTGTCAGGACCCATTTGCCGATGAGCCACGCAATGGACCATATCCCCGGCAAGGAGCCACAAATTCCCCCATGCCAACTTACTCAGGAATACCTCCCCATCAGCCGCCCAGCAGCAGCGCATCCAACACATTCAACAGTAGCAGCAGCAACAACAGCAACATGAATCGTCCAAATATGCCGGGTTTTAACATGCCTAACCCTGCCAGTATGAACAGTTTTGAGAGTGTTAGTGGTGGGCACGGTGGGCCTACACCGCTTGACCCCCAATTTAGTGAACCCTCTTCCTTCAGGCGGACAGAAAGCTTTCCTAACAGTTCTCGGTCAACAGAATCTATCATTAGCAGTCAGTTCAGCAGCACAACTACAAACACAACCTCGGTCTCTTCCATAGGAAGGCAATTTCCATTTGGTGATCAGTTCACCAAACCTGAAAGGTAAATGTTTCTAAATCGTATGGCTGTGATATTTAAATGCTTTGCTTCATGTCTTAAGTTGAAGACAATGGCATTTTAATTATGTATGAATTACATGATTTTATCTCTTTCATTACTTTAAAAAGAAAGAATTACAGCGTCCTTTTAATTGATAAACCTGTCACAAATAAATAATTCTTTCCTTTCTATAGGTTATCTTTACACTTCGAAAATACAATTTGAAATTCTGCATGGTGTTGAGAAGTGAAACATTTATGTTGCAGGTTCGGTTCTCCCACAGCCCCTTCAGTGCAATCTTCATCCCCACAACTTCCTGTCAGCTCGCAGCCTTCAGCATCTCCTTCATCCCAGCATCAACAACCATCAACAGCCCCTTCCTCTTCTCTGAACAGCCATCATCCATCTGGGCCACCCCAGCTTCCTCCTCAGCCCCCTCAAGTAGACCCCATGTATTCATCTCGCTTCAGTGGCCCACAGCCAATGATGTCATCACATCCAGGGTCTCAGGGACACATGGAACAGTATGGTGGACCTCCAAGTAACTACCCCTCTAACCAGTCACCTCAGTCCGGCTACCCAGGAGGCAAACCTGGCATGGGTGTTCCAGAATCCTACCCAGGATACCCTAACCAACAGGGTCAGTTTCAGGGACCCAGACCACCCATGGGACGGGAGATGTCAATGCCACCTGGTGGCATGTATGGTACACCAAACAAGCGATATCCACCTCACGATGGATATATGGGTCAAGGTTTGTCATTATTATTTGTTGATTAAAATTGTTTCCCATTTCTGTTTGTTCGCACTTCCCTGCCTTATCAATAGCTTCATACTCTTTCATTTGCACAGCAACAAAAAATCTACAGCCCCTTCAACATCATAACAATATATTTTGGAAAAAAAGAAAGAAAAAGAAAAAATTCGCAAAGTGATTTTTCAGATTTTTCAGCTTTTTACTTGTTTCATAGAAAAGCATAAAGCCTTAATCTTGCATTCATATGAGAAAATTTACTTAACCGTTTTATTTAGGGATGAATAAATTTTGTAGCAGAACGTGTTTGTTTATCAAATAATGTAATTGATTATAGATAGTTGAAGAAATTTATCAAATATTTGGGTTTGCTGAAGATCTACATAGAATTTGTTGGAATATGGGGAAAGAAATTTTGGACTAGAAAGTATAGGGAAAAAGGGTTGGAAATAATTAATGGGCATGAGAGAGAATGAAGTCGCTTACAGAAAACTAGAATTATAGTATGGTACGTATCTTGCCCAGCAGGCTATAGCCCCCAGTCAGGTTACTGTGATCGGCCTAGCCCAGGCCCCGGTCCTTACCAGCATCGACAGAGTCGGGACAACAAGATGTCGCCATACGATAACCAAATGACACCTGGTATGCACTACCCTGTATCCCCAGTGTCTGTATACCCAAGCACAATACATGGCCCTTCACCTCCACTTAGTCGGGCATGCTGCTATTACCTCCCTTTATCATTGTTTTCTTATCATGTCTCTCATATCTGCAGTACATGTGCTTGTTTTTTTGTATAGCTGGATTGTATCTTGTTTCTGTAATTGCGATACTGGAACTGTGAAATTTTCCATATTTTGATTCCAATGTTTCTGTATCCAAGTTAGATAAGTGTATAAAACAGCTTTGCTTAAGCGCAGATATGAGAAGTTGCTTTTTTAATAAAAAAAAATATGTTGGATGGCTTTGGCTTAGTCGAAGGGGGAAATGTATCTGAATTTTAATCACTTCATTGTGAAAAAGGTATTTTCCCAGAGGCCTTGAGTTAATTTTATATATAGATAGATACATATATTAAGAATATGGAATAATGATTTTAAAAAATGGTGCAAACTGTTGTAAAATTTATTGCTTGGCCAAGAAAAGGAAATTTATAAAATACCTTAGTTATAGACACGGTTGTGATTTAATGATTTAATTGACTCTGAAGTCCATTTAAGTACTGAGGGTAAATATACCCAGGCCTAGTGATATGGAATATATATCTGGGTCATGTAGATATTTCATTAATCTGGGGACTAATTATGAGGTATTTCAGCTGCTCAACAAATTACACAAGTTTTAAAGGTAGTATTATGTCCGTTTTATTTTAGAATTATGCATACTGACAGTTTTTTCTATGACTACTTAATTAATTTCAAGGATAAATTTCAAGTTAATGGATCATTGCTGCCATATTTCTATGTTAATAGTGAGAAAAATGGAAATGAAATCTTACATAATATTCATGATTAAAGATTACTTGGTTATAGAACAAGAATTTTTGTTTTGTTTAGATGGGCTTCGAGACATGCAATTTTCACCTATGGCCAAGCGATTTCACCAGCATGCAGGACCAGGCTACCCAGGAGCCCCAGGGATGGGTCCTGGTGGGCCAAACATGCCCTACATGCATAGCCCCTATGGGAGTCGCAGTGGCCACCATATGTCTCCCCCACGTGAGAAATCTATGTACATGTCTCCAAAGCCGGTTCAGGTAAGATTTTTTTTCCTGTGAGTCAGATAAGATTTCATTACTGTTAATTGTTTAAATTGATAATCTTACTATTTTTCTAAATAGTTAAGGCAATTGTGAAATCTGAGAATTCACTCAGAATGTTGTATTTCAGTTCTGAAGTTTAAATATTTGTCTCCTGCAGAAGCAGCATATGACGGCATTTCCTCCTAAGAAAGAGGTTACGTTTCCCCCAGACAGTGTTGAAGCAGTCACTCCTTCACTGACAAAACGACGGCGACTGACCAAGGCTGATGTGGGTATGTATTCTTGTAGTGGGTCTTAGTTATGTAGTTGTTGGTCAGTCTGGTTTGTACATTGTTTCATAACTAATCAAGCATCATTCTCTCAAGTATCCCATCAATCATTCGCAGAAGAAAAGTAGCAAATGAGTTAGCTCCCCTTTGCATTTTTCACCACATATGTATATCATATAGATTTACTACCCATCACAACTTCTCCATATGTATCTTTTTGCAATGCCATCTGACAGCATTTCAGATTGTTAATGATGCTAAATGTGAAAACTAAAACTTCACCAGTAGGATTATCCTGCTGATAAAAAATTCATGCTGTGTTTTTTCCCCTCCAATTAGTAGTCACTTGTATTAACTGCTTGGTAATGGGCCCTAGATGTAGTCGATTTGTTGCATCACCACCAAATTGTTTTACCTTCCTCTGGTCGTCGTGTGGTTTATTTATTCAACGAAAGAAGTATTTGACATCATGCAGACAGAGTATCTTCTCAGAACAATGATTGTAGGGAATCTTCTGAAAATCATGCATATTCTTTCAGTTTTGTTTTGAATTGTTTCTAGTAACAAAGACTTGTTAATATTTCTATGTTATAATTAAGTTAATAAGTTTGCAGAAAATTTTGCTGAAAGATCGCATTATATTTCTGTGCCATTGAAAATTTATTATATTGTGTTTTCAAATTTATTGAATACGAAGGGGAGAACATGTTTCCTTTATGCAAATTTCTAAGTTTGACTCGAAATATGAAATTATAAATGTCCAATGCTTTGTTTTGTAATAATTGTAACTTAGCAACATCTTGGCATGGATAAACAGGAAATTTTGTAGCGGTGTTGCAGTTTCTTGCAGATAGAAAGAATTATTCTGTGGATGCTATAAAAGAAAAAAAAATTTAAGTGCTTCATTCTATGAAAGTTTACTATGTTCATTTCTATTACATAAAACGGTGCAGTAGTAGAAACTTGTACTCCAAACTTCACATCATCATTATATATTTCACATTGTTTTGTCGCGGCCTTGTTTGAAACATCAACATCTGTTGCGAGACTGTTTAATAATCATGATTTTATGTACATGTACTGTGGGGTTGAAAGGAGATGCACTTGAAAGACAGTTTTTCCATAAAGTGTACTTGCTTGGTCAGGTGAAATAAACCATTATCTCTTTTGGATATACATTTTGTCAGGTGTTCTTCTAAGCTTACACAGTATGTTTCATTTGCATTGCACATTAGATTGTAAAAGAGAGAAATTGAAAAAAGCAAAAACATCAATCAAATATTTGATGGATGATTTGAGCTTTGGTGGTTGAGGGTGTATACAGCATGTTTGGTGATGGGCATAAGACGGGAAAAATGTACATTAACATCAAGTCAAATGGTCTTTTCGCAAGATACATTTAAGAATGGTAGAAATCTAGGATTGATACTTTTAAAAGTTATTGCTGGGTTAAATTTAATTTGATTTGACAAGTAAATGTGGGTATGGTTCAGAAGCTGCTTTTTCCTAGGACTTGCTGATGATTCATCTTTATCATTTTCTCCAACAAATTGCTTGTTGTATATTTGTATCCTATCAACATGCCTTTGAAAAATAAAAACCCACTAATTACCAGATGGAAAGTGGTTTGCTTACAAATGAAAGTATTTTTCTGAGTTCAAGAGCTGGGATAACAAAATTTGGGGCCATTTTAGTAAGTGGGCATCTATTGGTTTGGATCTTTGTAGATGAAACATACTCTCGTAAGTATATTGTGAAGCATACCTTTTTCCATGGAAAAAATCATGTTTTTTGGCTACAAAAGAAAACAATTCCATTATGACTTTTGTTGAAAAAAAATGCATATAAATGTTGATTTTTGATTGGATTAAGATGGACATTTCTATCAAATTATTTGAAAATCAAATCAAAAGTTTTCACATAAAATATGAGATATGTTGATAATAATACAAGCAAAAAGCAACTGCACTTCATGAATCCAGGGGGAGGTAACTAGTTAAATCTGTGCTGCAAATGCTGTGGAGCTACTTTTGTTAAATCAGTCTTCTATTTTCTTCAAGCATTCCAAGAATTTTAATTTGGTCCTGGGAACAAGCAAGTACACTTAAGGTATCCTTATTTAACCCAGTGGTAGATAGATAGAGCTTTATTTTCGTTTCAACTGCAGGGCTTGAAATTTTTCCATCAAAATTTTATGTTATTGAAGATTTTTTTCTCTTTTTGTGAAAAATCAAAAATATTCCACAAGTGTTTCTGGGTTGATTATGATACCTGGTTACTAAGTCCTTTGTATTAATCTCTTCAATATTTGAAAAAGAAGAAAACAAAAATGTCTGGTTCCCTGTTGTTTTGTGTCTGTAAATCCTACCAAGACTCGGTTCCTTATAGTCTTGTGTTTAGTAAAAACTCCTTGTGGTTCAGATGTTACTTTTATTTTTCCCCTTTTTAATCTTGAAAATAAATCATTATGAATTGTTGAATTTTGAGCCCTGTGATCGTGTTGTGTTATATATTGTACACAAAGAATGCTTTTGCCTTGGTGTTGTACAAACTAACTCTCTTTTCAGTTTTCATCTTGTCGTGCCAGTTGTCTCACAGTTTTACTTTTCAGTTTGTGTCCTGTTAGTGTGTACATAAAAATTGCTTTGTTTGACTCTCACAAACCTTGGACTTCTACTGTCTTATTCTTTTTGTGTACTTGTCCACTCATCCTAGTAGCTGTGCTGTAAGATTAATAATTTAACTGTTGTGTCATTATGCTGATTCATATCAACAAATTTAACTGAACTGCAAGATATATAAATATATACAAATATATATGATGTGGTAAATATTCTCAACATATGATGCCAATGTCAAAACAATATACTAAGATTGAATTTTGGTTTGTTAAACATGGATTCCAAAACCTATCAACAAATTTGAGGAAATTTTCAATATATTTTGGTCTAAGGCATGGAGAAGCATATTTACCAAATCACTTGATGTTGTGTAATATGTGTTGAATTTGGCAGTGTCCTCCTTTATTGGCCTGGCTTGTCTGAAGATCAAAGGAAAATTTAGTGAAATAAGCCTATAATTAAAAAAATGAACTCCATTAAAGAATTGCATGTCTTGTCCATCGAAGCACTTTGAGCACATTATTTTTTGCATTGCATTATCATGGCCATTTTATAACATCCCAACTCTTTTATACCTTGTACATACTGTTGTAGCCCAGTTATCCTTTATTTACTCTTTGATGTAATTATAACAATGGAAAGTGCAGGAAATCATTTGTGAAAAGTAACTAATATCATATCTTGATATTTTTCTCTAGGTCAGATAGAGGCCTGGCGACTCATGATGGCACTGAAGTCAGGTTTACTGGCAGAGAGCACCTGGGCACTTGACACACTAAACATTCTCTTGTATGATGACTCAACTGTGTCCTACTTCAGTCTGAACCATCTACCGGGGCTGCTTGAAGTGCTACTGGAACATTTCAGACGTTGCCTTATTGAAATGTTTGGGGAGCCTTTTGTTGCTATGGAGAAACAGACAATGGCTACGCCGTTGGAGAAACTTGACACATCGGCCTCTCCTAAAATTGAAGATGTTAAGGAGGAAATGGAACAAGAAGAAGAAGAAGAAGAGGAAGTGGAACAGGTGGAGAAGGTTGAAGAAGAAAAGGAGGAGAAAGAGAAAGTTGCTGATTCGATAGACAATTCGGGTAATGGTGCTAAGTACAGTGACAAAAAGTTGACAGATTTCACCTTGACAACGAGGAATGGACTAAATGTTAAAATCGTAGATACAGATGAATTAGCACCATCAGATCCAAAATCTTGGGACGTATATTCAGGTTTCTCCTTCCAACAAGGTCATTGGCAACTTGGGTGTGGAGATACATCTCGTCACATTGTTCCATTCTTTGCTAGTGAAAAAGAAAACATAGTGTACAAAAAACTCTTCATTCGACCACCAATGAAGTTGAAGGATATTAGTGAATTACATTTTAAGGAAGAGGAAGAATGTGAAAGTTCAGCAGAGGATATGGAGGAGGGGGATGTGGAAGGTGAGGAAAAAGAGAATCGTTGTCTTTGTCCATCTCAGGACTGTAGTGGAAAGGGCAAAGAGTTTGAGGATGCGGTTGTGGTTAAGGAGACTATAGAGGAGGGGAAAATCTCCATTAAGAATGTTAATAAAACTGAGGTGCTGAATTGTTCAACGGACACAAAAAAGTTAGGCAAAGAAAACAAGCAAGAAAAGAAAAATAACATTCTTAAACATGTACAGATCAAAAAGGAAGTTTGTGACACAGATGAGAAAGTTGTTGAGTCGTCAGAGCCTCCAGCTGGTATGGAGGTGGATGTGAAAAAGGAGGAGAGCCCGGAGAGAACATCAGAGGAAGGACAGGAATCGAGCAAAGATGGTGAGAAAGAAGAGTTGGAAGAGAATAAGATCAACATAAAAACAGAGATGGTGGGAGACTCGAATGTGTGTGTTAAATCTGAAAGTGATGTAGACAGTCTTTCAGGCCAATGTTGTGGCAAAAGATCTCATGAGGAGGTGGAACTTGAGGATGAATCTTATCAGCGTGATGAGCCACCTCTCAATGTAATTACAGACGCTCGAGATGAACTCGGCAGACGTTGTATTTGTATATCAAACATATTCCGTAGCTTATCGTGTGTACCAGGCAACGATGCCAAAATGTCAAAACATGCAGGTTTGTTATTCACGCTTGGTAAGCTGCTACAACTACATCACCGTCATCTACCTCGCAACACGACTCGCAAAAAATTTGACCGGGACGAGAGCGAGCTGGAGGATTTAATGGACTCCAGTCACATTGAGGCAGAGTGGTGGTGGAACTACCTCGCTATGTTACGGGAGAACACATTAGTGATATTTGCCAACATCAGTGGACAGCTACGCCTGTCAGCCTACCCTGAGGAGATCTGTATGCCCATCTTGGACGGTCTGCTTCATTGGGCAGTTTGTCCATCATCATGTGCGACAGACCCCCTCCCTTCCACACCTTCATCCGTCCTGTCCCCTCAGCGGCTGGTCCTTGAGGCCATGTGTAAACTCTGTATACATGCTGCTAATGTTGACCTGCTCTTGGCGACCCCACCGTTTAGTCGTATCATTCAGCTTTTCAGCATCCTTACAAAGATGTTGGCTAATCGCAGTGAGCCTGTGACTCTCGAGTTTGCCATTGTGTTGTTATCAGAACTAGTTCAGGGGGAAGATAGTGCGGTTAGGGCAATAGCATTGCAGCACCCCACCATCTCCTTACTGCTTGACTTTTTAGAAACAGCAGAACAGAAAGCCATGCAAGTGGTCAATCTACATGGTATAAACATCCTGCGGGAGAACCCTGAAATGATGGGCACTAGTTTGGACATGCTTCGTCGTGCAGCAAACATTCTGCTTCATCTATCATACAACACGCAAAATAGACGCTTATTTGGGCATCATCAGCAGAGGCTACTGTCCTTAGTTATGTCTCAGATTCTCGACCAGGTCGTGGCTCAAATTCTCTCGGATGTCATGTTCCAGTGCTTTCAAAGCGACTCCTAGTACTTTTTACATATAGTTGTTATCTACGCTATTATCATTATTACAATACTTCTTCAAAAAAGGTGAAAAGTTGCATTGTTATTGGAAAAGAATATTAAAGCCCAAGTTTTTCATACATCGCGTATGTGTATAGTAAATAATATATTATTACATCCTCATTGTATATGTATCATTATTGAAGTTTGTTGTTGTGGCAACATCATTCCCTTGTGTGCACATTAAAGTTGTACAGTGTATATGTTTATCATCGCCCAAAGTTTGTAAAATAAATGAAGGAAATGTAATGTGCAAGTTACTAGTGTATATTATGACAAGAAACTCCCGGAGTTTTTCAGGAGGAATAATGTGTTGGTATATTGTAATATACAGTGATACTGCCAGTGATTTTCGCAGTCAATTCCCACTTTTCTTAGTTTTGTGTGAGCCATTTCTTCTGTCAAATGTTGTGTAATGTATGTGGCCACAGAGAAAATATATATCCCATAGTACACATAACAGTCAATTCAGCATTTTTATTTTTCTACATTGGCTCATGATGAATACTTACTCTCATTTTTTTTTTTTTTCCTAAAGAAAAAGAATTAAAATCCTTCTGATTTGTTACATTGTAACATGGAGAATATATAAAAAATGAATTTATTGTGAAGAGAAATTCAAGAGTGCATAAAACATGGTTGATAGAATTTGCTATTGGAGAATGTATATTTCAAGATGTGTGAAGTTGTAAGTCGGCTTCCCAGGCAGGTGGAAGGGAGCGAGAGCTGTAAAAATGATAGGCGTTTGCATGCAGTCTTTCTGATCCATTTCAAAGTTGTTCAAATGGATTTCAAAATATTAAGTTATCATTTACATATTTATATGATAACCATTATATTTTTATTATTTACTTACCCTACAATTTCAATTTCTCCCTTTTTTATGACTTGTGTTTTTCGATAGGAAGAGACAGTATTTATATGATAAATGTTAATTCATAGAACTGTTGTGTATGTTCATCAATTCATCATTTATCACTTTCAAAAGTTGTATGTAGAGATGAAAACTGCACTGCTAATGTAATGTTGATAATATATCTACGTATATGGATCACTGACAAAATGTGTGTAGATTTTCGTTTTGTAGTAAAATATTTCATCATTCGTTTTTTCATCCTGTATTTCTGATGATCATCTTTGTGCAGCAGCTTTATACTGTATGTCAACAAGATTCAACTAAATAAATGTAAATATTTTAATGCAGTGTCCTTGCTTTTTTTTTTTTTTTTTGAAGAACATAAAAGTTCTGTTGATAAGGAGTATTATACATGATGGTTCAGAGCCTTGGCTTACATAAGATATGATGGGTGTAGTTCGATGCTCCTTACTTGTGATGGTTTGTTTCAAAAGGAGCTAAGACACAGACGGGTCTGTGCCAACATAGTAATGTTCTTGGGTGAGACACTTTACACAAACTGCTCTGGCTGACATGCAACAATCTCCCATGGTCACCTATTGTGACTGACCTTTGTCCAGTGTGGTTAACTTTAAATGTTTTCGACTTCTTGTCAGAAACCCCAACAGGCATGAGGATTGGTCAAATTAATTGAAACTTCAAAAATCAATACTCAATATGGTAAATTCAGATACTCGTGGATGGAAAAGCCTTAAGATGCTTTATCAAAATCGTCAATTTCATGATCCCTGGGTCTCACATTTCCCCATTTTGAGCTTACCATAATTTGTTTATTTTCTATTGGAAATGGTTTAAACTTGGTTAGAATTTGTACTATTGGATGATATGCACAGATTGACCCAAAGTTGACCCAAAGGGGTTAATGGGTGAGGCCCAAGAAAAAAAGAAAAGAAAAAGAGTCAAATTGTAGGAATCGCCTCAATACCCAGCCTGTTATGGTAGAACCAAATATTCCTCATGGATGGAAATGTCTCCAGGAGCTTCATGAAAATGGTAAATTTCATGATGTCAGGGTCTCGTATTTCCCCCTGGGGAGGGATAAAATTTACTGTAGTTTATATAGAAAAATTACATTTTTAGGCACAATTTTAGTTTTTAGTCCACCATCATTAGATGGTATGGATCTTTTTCTGATTTCATCTGTAGGTTCCCCATGGTCCCTGGTTGTGCCCTTGTAATTTAGGGACTGATAGAAATATATAAATGGCTGACAATGCAGCAATCTTTGATTTTGACTCTGAAAGATGTTTCACTATTTCAGCGGAAGTACTGGATGGATCTCTCAACAACTTTCATATGTATGTTCCCCTTGGTCTCTAGTTGTGCCCGATTGATTTTGGGACTGATCAAAATACCAAAATGGCCGACAGATGGCAAAGATATTTCTTATAAATAAGAGCAAAAACTGTGAAGAGAAGAGATAAGAAAGGTAAAGATCCAACTTTAAAAGAACAAAGACCAAACAATGGTGGGGGCCAAGATCCCTCTGGGATCACTTGTAATTGGAAATAGTTCAAACTTGCTTAAAATAAGTAAGAATAGTATAAGGTGACCGTTTGTTGAGCTGCATATATTGATCCTGGCTGGCCCCCAGTGACTGGTAGGTGAGGCCAAAAGGATTCAGATTGTCTCAGGGATTTCAAAATTATTCACTACCCATATTATGGGATGCACAGTATTCATTTGCATTACATGTACACAGTAATTTTAAGTTATCTTGCTTTCTTTTGACATGTTACAAGAAGAATGACAAAAATTTAACTCAGCTGACTGTTAGGGCTCTTGGACCTCTTGTAGAGTTAAGTGAGGTAGCCATCATCTGCCACAAGGAGGCCTGCCTCAAAATGACCATAGTTGTCCATATGGTGATAAAACATTTTAATTTGTTTCATGTTTACATAGATCCATGCATACGAGTAGTAAAAAACATTGCTATATAATACTATAGAATATCAGATTTAGTGCAGAAAAATCATGCTTTAGATCTTGGGCTTTTGTAAGTACAGAGCCTGTTACTGTATGACTTGACACGGCAGAAATCAGTCACCTGATACTAAGAATTGTAAAATAAGGGTTGAAGCACCAAGTCTTTTTCCTCACTTGGTTGCTAAAAAATAATCTGAAGTGCAGAATGTCATTTGTGCCTAAAATGTACTCCGATGCCCTATCATAACACTGTTGACTTTGTAATACAGGTATGAAATACATCAGGTAAGGGTCACAAGAATTGATGTAATTTATATATTTGGTATAACATTCCTTTGAATTAACAAAAGAATTCAAGAGAATTTTATTATAAAAATTTATTGATCTGAAGTAGCATTTTGATTTAATCCATGCATTATATAAAACAATCAATGTAAACATCAGTTGTGGCATGTATATCAGTATTTGTATAAAACATCTTGACAAAAATCAATAAGTTAAGTTTGCCTCAATTTGCCACATGCACACATGATTTAACATTTTGCATTTAAAAAAAAGATATCAAGGAAGTAACATGGCTTTTAGTGGCCAACTTTCAAATCATGTAATACAGGAACCACAACTGAAACTGAACACGTTTTCAGTCTAAAAACTTGACAAGAAGATACTTCATATGAAATTAAATTGGAAGACATTCTTTAAAATAAAACACAGTTTACAACTATATTATAATGAATAAAAACATATTTAGTTTATGTTCAACTGGCAAGCATTTTAAAAAAGGAAATTAAAAAATGTTCATGGTATTTAGGAAAGATGATAGATGTTTTAGCTAATTACTACCACAACCAAAAAGAATGTCTCACAAATGATTCATGAGAAACACAGCTGACTAATACAGAAGCAACTTAACGTACATTCTAGAAGCTGTAACATTAAGATACTAAGGGAACATTCAACTCTCACTGAGTTAACTTTCATACAGTTTGAAATACCTACACACTGATGCTTGAAAGATGTTAAATACTGCTATGCTATTACCAGTAACAATTCATAATAAAATGCAGGCTGTCAAATAATTCCTATATTCCTTTATTTTCCAATATTTTGGTTCAAAAACATATTTTGAAAGACCTATATTTCCTACGTGTTCCTATTTTTTGAAAAATATTCCTATATTTTCAGGAAATTTGCCGCAGATAAATGTAGAGATTGTAGTTATTTCTTTGTTATTGCTTTTGGCCTCTTGATCTTACAAGTTAGAGAATTCTTAAGTCTTTAACAACATCACCAGCCACCAGAAAATGATTCAGTACATCTCTTTATCACCTGTATGGGCACCTTGCAAGGCAGTGCAGCAGGATATTGGCCTTTTAGATACCCATTCAGATGATGATGAGCTATGCAGAAGCTCTCTGCCTGGATTGTGATGCTGTTGAAGTAAATGGCTACTTTAAGGCAGTTTTTAATCATTGATTAATATAGAAACAGTAAGTGAAGGTAGGAATTTTTAGTATCAATGCCTTTTAATGAAACAATTTTCATTTGGAAAACTCCTATATTTTGCCTCAAAACTAGCAAAAAAACTCTTATATTTGTTGAAAAAATATTCCATTAGTTGACAGCCTGTAAAATGGTACACAAGTATGTATACAGTAATCCATCTCTGTATTCAATACCATGGTTTTCTTATTTTCATTATACCTAATATAAACCTGGAGGCCAACATGTAACATCTCACTCATAGCCAAGAGGTGGCTTTACTATAGGGTTAACTCCTCACCTCTTACTCATAGCCAAGAGGTGGCTTTACTGTAGGTTAACTCCTCACCTCTCACTCATAGCCAAGAGGTGGCTTTACTGTAAGTTAACTCCTCACCTCTCACTCATAGCCAAGAGGTGGCTTTACTGTAGGGTTAACTCCTCACCTCTCACTCATAGCCAAGAGGTGGCTTTACTATAGGGTTAACTCCTCACCTCTCACTCATAGCCAAGAGGTGGCTTTACTGTAGGGTTAACTTCTCACCTCTTACTCATAGCCAAGAGGTGGCTTTACTATAGGGTTAACTCCTCACCTCTTACTCATAGCCAAGAGGTGGCTTTACTGTAGGGTTAACTTCTCACCTCTCACTCATAGCCAAGAGGTGGCTTTACTGTAGGGTTAACTTCTCACCTCTCACTCATAGCCAAGAGGTGGCTTTACTGTAGGTTAACTCCTCACCTCTTACTCATAGCCAAGAGGTGGCTTTACTGTAGGTTAACTCCTCACTTCTTACTCATAGCCAAGAGGTGGCTTTACTATAGGGTTAACTCCTCACCTCTCACTCATAGCCAAGAGGTGGCTTTACTATAGGGTTAACTCCTCACCTCTCACTCATAGCCAAGAGGTGGCTTTACTATAGGGTTAACTCCTCACCTCTCACTCATAGCCAAGAGGTGGCTTTACTATAGGGTTAACTCCTCACCTCTCACTCATAGCCAAGAGGTGGCTTTACTGTAGGTTAACTCCTCACCTCTTACTCATAGCCAAGAGGTGGCTTTACTATAGGGTTAACTCCTCACCTCTCACTCATAGCCAAGAGGTGGCTTTACTATAGGGTTAACTCCTCACCTCTTACTCATAGCCAAGAGGTGGCTTTACTGTAGGGTTAACTCCTCACCTCTTACTCATAGCCAAGAGGTGGCTTTACTGTAGGGTTAACTCCTCACCTCTCACTCATAGCCAAGAGGTGGCTTTACTATAGGGTTAACTCCTCACCTCTCACTCATAGCCAAGAGGTGGCTTTACTGTAGGGTTAACTCCTCACCTCTTACTCATAGCCAAGAGGTGGCTTTACTGTAGGGTTAACTCCTCACCTCTCACTCATAGCCAAGAGGTGGCTTTACTATAGGGTTAACTCCTCACCTCTTACTCATAGCCAAGAGGTGGCTTTACTGTAGGTTAACTCCTCACCTCTTACTCATAGCCAAGAGGTGGCTTTACTGTAGGGTTAACTCCTCACCTCTTACTCATAGCCAAGAGGTGGCTTTACTGTAGGGTTAACTCCTCACCTCTCACTCATAGCCAAGAGGTGGCTTTACTATAGGGTTAACTCCTCACCTCTTACTCATAGCCAAGAGGTGGCTTTACTGTAGGTTAACTCCTCACCTCTTACTCATAGCCAAGAGGTGGCTTTACTGTAGGGTTAACTCCTCACCTCTTACTCATAGCCAAGAGGTGGCTTTACTGTAGGTTAACTCCTCACCTCTTACTCATAGCCAAGAGGTGGCTTTACTATAGGGTTAACTCCTCACCTCTTACTCATAGCCAAGAGGTGGCTTTACTATAGGGTTAACTCCTCACCTCTTACTCATAGCCAAGAGGTGGCTTTACTATAGGGTTAACTCCTCACCTCTTACTCATAGCCAAGAGGTGGCTTTACTGTAGGGTTAACTCCTCACCTCTCACTCATAGCCAAGAGGTGGCTTTACTATAGGGTTAACTCCTCACCTCTCACTCATAGCCAAGAGGTGGCTTTACTATAGGGTTAACTCCTCACCTCTCACTCATAGCCAAGAGGTGGCTTTACTATAGGGTTAACTCCTCACCTCTCACTCATAGCCAAGAGGTGGCTTTACTATAGGGTTAACTCCTCACCTCTTACTCATAGCCAAGAGGTGGCTTTACTATAGGGTTAACTCCTCACCTCTTACTCATAGCCAAGAGGTGGCTTTACTGTAGGTTAACTCCTCACCTCTTACTCATAGCCAAGAGGTGGCTTTACTATAGGGTTAACTCCTCACCTCTTACTCATAGCCAAGAGGTGGCTTTACTATAGGGTTAACTCCTCACCTCTTACTCATAGCCAAGAGGTGGCTTTACTGTAACTCCTCACCTCTTACTCATAGCCAAGAGGTGGCTTTACTGTAAGTTAACTCCTCACCTCTTACTCATAGCCAAGAGGTGGCTTTACTGTAGGTTAACTCCTCACCTCTTACTCATAGCCAAGAGGTGGCTTTACTGTAGGTTAACTCCTCACCTCTTACTCATAGCCAAGAGGTGGCTTTACTGTAGGGTTAACTCCTCACCTCTTACTCATAGCCAAGAGGTGGCTTTACTATAGGGTTAACTCCTCACCTCTTACTCATAGCCAAGAGGTGGCTTCACTATAGGGTTAACTCCTCACCTCTTAGCCACACGGTGATCTTACTACAAAGGCCACTCAACAGGGAATTATTACAGGACAACGCTCAAATCAATAGAAATGTTACTATGATTGCAAAAACAAAGATAAATCAGTATTTTCGTCATCCATACTGTTTGGAAAACGACAATTTTTTGACAATGTGCTGCTAATACCACTTGGAATCGAAATATCACATTTGAAATTTGTGGAATCTTATTTGAAAGTGTGTTTTTGACTTTGAAAATACACAATGGCATAGCGCTTCACCGCGGTAATGACTACTAACGGACACACCTGTTTACATGTGACTTACCTGTGTTACCACTCGAATATAGACATTCGTATACGTGGATTTTTTTCATCCGAAACATCGGCATACACTGATACCGTATACGATGGGAGGGCCGAGAACGTCAACGGCGGCAGCAAAAAGTAACGAACAAGCTATAAGTCAACGACTAGATGAGATCACCAACATGCTATCCAGTATGGTTACCATAACAGACATAGATAAGAAATTGACTAGTCTCAAAGATGAACTGAAGGACGATATTCGGAAAGAAAATAAGGAACTGGTGGACTCACTAAAAGTCAGAGTTGTAGAGTTGGAAGAGGAAAATAAAAACCTTAAAGAAACTATTGGTTACCTCGAGAACCAGGTTTTGGAACTACAGCAAAACAAGAAGGAATGTGCAATCAAATACAATGACTTAGAACAGCAGGGTAGGAAAAATTCGATTAGAATCTTTGGACTAGAAGATACAAAGGAAAGTGAAACCGTAGAGGAGTGTGTAGAAAAGGTTGTGAAATTTGCTAAAGTTAAGCTAAAAGTCCAACTTCACAGTAATGACATAGACATTGCCCACCGACTCGGCCGATTTAACCCGCCAAAAAGAGAAGTGTGATAGTCAAATTCACACATAGGAGGAAAAAACATGATGTGCTAAGTTCCAGGAGAGTCCTGCAAGGATCCCAGTACACGGTGTCAGAGGACCTAACCAAGTACAATCAGGACATGTTACGCCACGCGCACAGACTTGAGTGTGTGAAAAATACATTTAGCGTGGACGGGAAACTATTCGCTGTGCTGAAAGTGAAAAATGCAAGAGACAAGAATAAGATACGGAGACTTTTTTATGACACGACATTGACTGATGAATACCCATTAAATGACGCGAACTTTGTACGTTCCAGTTAAACTTTGACTGTGTGTGGAAATATGTATTATCGTCAGTGGACTTTTTCAGGGCTTCATCCCCACGGATGTTTGTGCAGGTCTGGGTGTGACGGTGTGTATGTGTGTGTGAGGGAGGATGTGTGTGTGAATGTCTCTTCTTTTTCTTTGTGTTATATTTTGCATCAAATTCAGAAAAATAAACAATTACAAAAAAAAAAAAAAAAAAAAGATAATATTGACATCAGAACCATAACTCAAAACTTCAATTCAATGAAACATAGTTAAATATTTAATAAATATTCACTGATACCTTCAAGTCAAATATGATCACCTTAGGCCATAGTGTTGTCAAGGTGATCAAAAAATAGATAAAAACTGTAGAACAAGTATAGAAGGTGAAGGATTACAATAAACAGCAATATCAAACAAGAGGCCCATATGGCTCACATAGCTCACATGGCATTGCTTGGCTGACATTATACAAACTAAAGGAAAAAGAATTCTTAATGTTTATATCTTTTACACCATTGGCACCAACCCCTGTTTATACAAAATTGATTTTCCCTCATCCAAAGATGTTTCAGATCGAATTGGGGCAGATTCAGGGCAATTTTAAAAAAAAGAAGGATGATTTCAAAAATTTTGCCCATCTAGGCCCCTGCCCATCCTACCCCTACAGAAGAAAGATTTAAATAATCTCTTTTATTTCCTCTATGGAGGTCCTGCCCCTCCTGCTAAAGAGGATCAAGACCGACCATTTATAAAAGAAAATGCATCCTTTTAACCAAAGAAATTTCGGCCCAAATTAGGACATAATCCAAGCATTCCTAAAGGAGAATAAAGACTTTTTTTAAAGATTTAGCTCTATTTACGCTATTGGTTTCTGCCCAAGGGAACAAATCCCCTGTGTATACAAAATTGAGCCCCCTTCACCTATGAATGCCACAGACCAAATTTGGACAAAATGCAACCATTCCTACAAGAAGAAGAAGGATTTTTAAGAATTTGCTCAATTTCCCTTTATACAAAGTTGATTCTCTCCCCCCCCCACCCCCACACCACCCTCCAAGGATGCTTCTGACCACACTTAAACAAAATCCACTCCCCCCACCCCCCTCCAAGGATGCTTCTGATCACACTTAAACAAAATCCACTCCCCCCACCCCCACCCTCCAAGGATGCTTCTGACCACACTTAAACAAAATCCACTCCCCCCCACCCTCCAAGGATGCTTCTGACCACACTTAAAAAAAATCCACTCCCCCCCCACCAAGGATGCTTCTGACCACACTTAAACAAAATCCACTCCCCCCCCCCCCACCAAGGATGGTTCTGACCACACTTAAACAAAATCCACTCCCCCCCACCAAGGATGCTTCTGACCACACTTAAACAAAATACACTCCCCCCCCCACCAAGGATGCTTCTGACCACACTTAAACAAAATCCACTCCCCCCCCCCACCAAGGATGCTTCTGACCACACTTAAACAAAATCCACTCCCCCCCCCCCACCAAGGATGCTTCTGACCACACTTAAACAAAATCCACTCCCCCCCACCAAGGATGCTTCTGACCACACTTAAACAAAATCCACTCCCCCCCCCACCATGTTTGCTTCTGACCACACTTAAACAAAATCCACTCCCCCCCCCCCCCCACCAAGGATGCTTCTGACCACACTTAAACAAAATCCACTCCCCCCCCACCATTGTTGCTTATGACCAAACTTAAACAAAATCCACTCCCCCCCCCACACCCTCCAAGGATGCTTCTGACCACACTTAAACAAAATCCACTCCCCCCACCAAGGATGCTTCTGACCACACTTAAACAAAATCCACTCCCCCCACCAAGGATGCTTCTGACCACACTTAAAACAAAATCCACTCAATCATTTAATGCTACTAGTATTTTAAAGACATTATTGATGTACACCACTATAAAAAGGGCATGACACCAAACAATAACAAAAATTAAATTGTTAACTACAGACATAAAAAAAAAATGTTCACACATTTAAAACTAGTGCCTCACTGCCATTTGAAACCAAATGGAGAGAAGTGAAATGTCTTATGAAAATTTCCAGCATTTGACTTTTGAAAGTATTGATGGAATGTAGGAGAATCCCACAAAAATTGTCAGTGCAGAACCAAGAATTACTGCCCATAGTGAAGATGATGATGATGTGCAAAAGGCTTGTCGAGAATGTATACTTCATACAAACATATATAATTATATATAACAAAACAAAGAAAAATGTTATCATCTCATCAATATATTGGGTAATGATCAAGAAATGAGTGTAAGCAGCATGACTACAAACAAACCTCTCCATAGACGGACACTCCAATTCCAGTGAAAACACCCTCCATATACCCTTACTAGGGCTATTCCATTGAAACATCTATTTGACCATAGAACTTGAAAATGATCAACTTCTACTCAAAGTTTAGTTTTCTGCCTATTAATTTTAAACAATTATCAAAACCTAGAGTCCTAGGGTAGGGTAAATGTTTTAGTGGAATAACCTAAATTAGAAATTTAGTTTCTTAAATGCTGGTGTCATGCCTGTATGCAAGGCAGCTTGGCGTATCTGTTTAGCAGGCGTGGCACCATCCAAGTTATCTTCAGGTAGCCGTTTTGGGGATGGGTGTAGCAGGTTTAGTCCTGTTGTCTGAGGTACAGACAACAAGGATGTTGAGGATACGGCCATATATTCAGACTCTGTATTAATATTGATGAAATCATCATCATCTGACTGCTCAAAATGATCACCTGCCATATTTACTGTCTCATCTGAATCAGTCTGTTGTAGCACCTGTTCCTCACATTGAAACAATATTTCATTATTGCTAACATCTGACCACTGACTATCGTTCAGACACACTTCACTCTCTCCTCTTGCACTACCTGGGGAATTGTCAACAAGGTGCTCTCCAGACTCCAACGACAAAGGTGTAACCCCACAAATACAAGCTGTGTTGTTGTGACATTTACATTCTGATGGAGGTGTCGCAGTGTTCTCTTTAAACAGTCTAGACTTTGCTGGTGACTCTACCAATGTGCTATGTGGTGTGACTAAACGTGTGTATCTTTCAGATCCTTGACCTTTGAACATGCAATGATCTGATGACCTGGAAGAACCTTGATGATGTCTTGACCTTGACTTTTCAGAGTCACCATTTTGGCTGCTGAGATATCCACTGACCTTTGACCTGCAGTCAGTCTTTGTGGGTGTGGTATATCCACTGAAACAAGGGCTTTCCACAGATGATGTGTTGTAAATCTCACTGTTTTCTATTTCCTTCAAATCAGAAAATGAATCGTTCCTAGATATCTCCACTTTCTTTGCTGGTGATCCACCATTTCGAGCAATTTTGAACAGTTCTTCTCTGAGAGTAGACTGAAAAAGAAGAGTGAATCATATTATTATCATCTAAGAGTTCTGTTAACAAGCACAAAAAAATCTTCTCAAGACAACAGTTCCAACAATAAACCTGTACTGCATACTGTTTATTCCTCTAGCTACTGTGAATGACACAACTTACTTCGTTCCATAAATGTTAGTGGTATCTAAAAGATTTTACAATGTACGGAATACCTGTTGAATTTAGTTATAAATGCAACCTTACAAATTAACCTTGGTCATTCATTTGAAAACTTAAAGCCGTTCATCCCAGAATGCCAGGAATCAAAATCAGTAATGATTTATTTTTTAGAAAAAAAATGTTTCCAGATTTATACGTTTGACCACTTGGAGCTTGAAAGAATGTCAGTTTAAAAAATTTGATAGCTCATCATCCCAGTATGTGGATGGTAAATATGGCCCTGGTCCTATTCACTTGTTCAAAAGACACAAGTGAAGAGCACCTTTTGATATAACTTTAAGGTTAGATACAGTATTGTCAGACAATGAATTAAATTGCATCATACAGCTGTTTTATCCTTCTAGGACTCGTAAGTGATGCTACATCATACAGCTGTTTTGTCCCTCTAGGACTCGTCAGTGATGCTACGTCATACAGCTGTTTCATCCTTTTAGGATGTGCCAGCAATGCTACATCATACAGTTGTTTCGTCATTCTAGGACTCATCAGTAATGCTACGTCATACAGCTGTTTTGTCCCTCTAGGACTCATCAGTGATGCTACGTCATACAGCTGTTTCATCCTTTTAGGATGTGCCAGCAATGCTACATCATACAGCTGTTTCGTCATTCTAGGACTCATCAGTAATGCTACGTCATACAGCTGTTTTGTCCCTCTAGGACTCGTCAGTGATGCTACGTCATACAGCTGTTTTGTCCCTCTAGGACTCATTGGTAATGCTACGTCATACAGCTGTTTTTTTCCCTCTAGGACTCATTGGTAATGCTACGTCATACAGCTGTTTTTTTCCCTCTGAACTCATCAGTAATGCTACATCATACAGCTGTTTCATCCTTTTAGGATGCACCAGCAATGCTACATCATACAGCTGTTTCGTCATTCTAGGACTCATCAGTAATGCTACATCATACAGCTGTTTCGTCCCTCTAGGACTCATCAGTAATGCTACATCATACAGCTGTTTTGTCCCTCTAGGACTCATCAGTAATGCTACGTCATACAGCTGTTTTGTCCCTCTAGGACTCATCAGTAATGCTACGTCATACAGCTGTTTTGTCCCTCTAGGATCATCAGTAATGCTACATCATACAGCTGTTTTGTCCCTCTAGGACTCATCAGTGATGCTACGTCATACAGCTGTTTTGTCCCTCTAGGACTCATCAGTAATGCTACGTCATACAGCTGTTTTGTATCTCTAGGACTCATCAGTAATGCTACGTCATACAGTTGTTTCGTCATTCTAGGACTCATCAGTAAGGCTACGTCATACAGCTGTTTTGTTCCTCTAGGATCATCAGTAATGCTACGTCATACAGCTGTTTTGTCCCTCTAGGACTCATCAGTGATGCTACGTCATACAGCTGTTTTGTCCCTCTAGGACTCATCAGTAATGCTACATCATACAGCTGTTTTGTCCCTCTAGGATCATCAGTAATGCTACGTCATACAGCTGTTTTGTCCCTCTAGGACTCATCAGTAATGCTACGTCATACAGCTGTTTTGTCCCTCTAGGATCATCAGTAATGCTACATCATACAGCTGTTTTGTCCCTCTAGGACTCATCAGTGATGCTACGTCATACAGCTGTTTTGTCCCTCTAGGACTCATCAGTAATGCTACGTCATACAGCTGTTTTGTCCCTCTAGGACTCATCAGTAATGCTACGTCATACAGTTGTTTCGTCATTCTAGGACTCATCAGTAAGGCTACGTCATACAGCTGTTTTGTCCCTCTAGGATCATCAGTAATGCTACGTCATACAGCTGTTTTGTCCCTCTAGGACTCATCAGTGATGCTACATCATACAGCTGTTTTGTCCCTCTAGGACTCATCAGTAATGCTACATCATACAGCTGTTTTGTCCCTCTAGGATCATTAGTAATGCTACGTCATACAGCTGTTTTGTCCCTCTAGGACTCATCAGTAATGCTACGTCATACAGCTGTTTTGTCCCTCTAGGACTCATCAGTAATGCTACATCATACAGCTGTTTTGTCCCTCTAGGATCATCAGTAATGCTACGTCATACAGCTGTTTTGTCCCTCTAGGATCATCAGTAATGCTACGTCATACAGCTGTTTTGTCCCTCTAGGACTCATCAGTAATGCTACGTCATACAGCTGTTTTGTCCCTCTAGGACTCATCAGTAATGCTACGTCATACAGCTGTTTTGTCCCTCTAGGATCATCAGTAATGCTACATCATACAGCTGTTTTGTCCCTCTAGGACTCATCAGTGATGCTACGTCATACAGCTGTTTTGTCCCTTAGGACTCATCAGTAATGCTACGTCATACAGCTGTTTTGTCCCTCTAGGACTCATCAGTAATGCTACGTCATACAGTTGTTTCGTCATTCTAGGACTCATCAGTAATGCTACATCATACAGCTGTTTTGTCCCTCTAGGACTCATCAGTAATGCTACGTCATACAGCTGTTTTGTCCCTCTAGGACTCATCAGTAATGCTACGTCATACAGCTGTTTTGTCCCTCTAGGACTCATCAGTGATGCTACGTCATACAGCTGTTTTGTCCCTCTAGGACTCATCAGTAATGCTACGTCATACAGCTGTTTCATCCTTTTAGGATGCGCCAGCAATGCTACGTCATACAGCTGTTTTGTCCCTCTAGGACTCATCAGCAATGCTACGTCATACAGCTGTTTCATCATTCCAGGTCTCATTATTGATAAGGTCCTAAATTTTGAAAACCTAGGAGGCGACTGAGGAAAATCCAAAGTGATTGAAAGAAAAGTCCTGATTCCAGCAGGCTACTGTCCAACTATCAGAACCTGGACCGTTTTGATTATTCAGCAGATTTTTTAAAGGAAATGATATGCTAGATGGATGCTCACTTGGCATTCAGGTATACCATCAGACATGAATTAAGAAGTTTTTATATTAAGAAATCATCAATATTATACTTTATAGTATTGAAGAATGATGACTGACATTTTAGTTCACTACCATAAACTTTTGGCAAAACATTTTTTCATGATTAAATGTCTGACTAATTGTTGTTAACTTGTGGTCTACTCCTTGTCAATATTTACTAAGACTGCACTTAAAGGTATTAATATTGGTCCTATGTTGTATCAAAACAATACCAAACTCATTAAGATGAATTAAACAGAGCAAATGTTATGTATATAGAATGTTATCATATATATATATGGACATGTCTCACATCAGTAACTCAAATGTTAAGTGTAGATCACTCACATCAGTAACTCAAATGTTAAGTGTAGATCACACATCAGTAATTCAAATGTTAAGTGTAGATCACTCACATCAGTAACTCAAATGTTAAGTGTAGATCACACATCAGTAATTCAAATGTTAAGTTCACACATGTTAAATGTTAAGTGTAGATCACACATCAGTAATTCAAATGTTAAGTGTAGATCACACATCAGTAACTCAAATGTTAAGTGTAGATCACACATCAGTAATTCAAATGTTAAGTGTAGATCACACATCAGTAACTCAAATGTTAAGTGTAGATCACACATCAGTAATTCAAATGTTAAGTGTAGATCACACATCAGTAATTCAAATGTTAAGTGTAGATCAAACATCAGTAACTCAAATGTTAAGACCTGGAACTCATCAATGTCTCCCACACTGGTACAGGTGTAGTCTACATGTATATAACTGGGATATTCTCATATAAACTTCTCCTGATCCAGTAGGCTGCATGAATGGACAGACAGAACCTGTTAGTAAATCTCTCACTGACTCCAATGAAAAAAGTAAGATTACTTTCAACAAAACTATGATATATAACTCCTGTAAAACAAGGTACATCTTGGCCATGAACATTTTTCAATTAAGTGATGTTAAGGAACCAGAATACCTTAATCCTTGCATATTTTCTCCTAGATGTAATCCTTCCTACTTTGATTTTGGACTGACTGTCAGACAAGGAAGGCAAATTTTTACCCTGTGACATTGTTGGTTGAAGTAATCATTCTGACCCTGACTATGAGGAGAGAAAGGTTGACAAGGATTCTAACAGAAGAACCTGTTTAAGGATGTTTGTTTAGCAATACACTCCAAAATGAGATTAATTCATTAATATAACATTGAATTAGTAAGTTGTAATCTAGTTGAATTGACAAGGGTGAGTACTAATCATGTATTAGTACAGGTGTGATCACAGGTGTGATTTTGTTAGACAAACTGGGTGTGACTGAACATGCCAATCCCCAGGTAATTACAGGTAAAGTGTGTTACAATATTAAGCAATCAGAAATACATTGTCCTGGTCAGAGGAAAGCTTGCAGTTGCTGTGCTGACAGATATAGTGATACAATGTCTCTGTCAGAGGAAAGCTTTCTGTTGCTGTACTGACAGATATAGTTATATACTGTCCCTGTCAGAGGAAAGTTTTCTGTTGCTGTACTGACAGATGTAATGATACAATGTTTCTGTCAGAGGAAAGCTTGCAGTTGCTGTGCTGACAGATATAGTGATACAATGTCTCTGTCAGAGAAAAGCTTGCAGTTGCTGTACCGACAGATATAGCGATACAATGTCCCTGTCAGAGGAAAGCTTGCAGTTGCTGTACCGACAGATATAGTGATACAATGTCCCTGTCAGAGGAAAGCTTTCTGTTGCTGTACTGACAGATATAGTGATACAATGTTTCTGTCAGAGGAAAGCTTGCAGTTGCTGTACCGACAGATATAGTGATACAATGTCCCTGTCAGAGGAAAGCTTTCTGTTGCTGTACTGACAGATATAGTGATACAATGTCTCTGTCAGAGGAAAGCTTGCAGTTGCTGTACTGACAGATATAGTGATATAATGTCCCTGTCAGAGGAAAGCTTTCTGCTGCTGTACTGACAGATATAGTGATACAATGTTTCTGTCAGAGGAAAGCTTGCAGTTGCTGTACTGACAGATATAGTGATATAAATGTTTCTGTCAGAGGAAAGCTTGCAGTTGCTGTACTGACAGATATAGTGATATAATGTCTCTGTCAGAGGAAAGCTTTCTGCTGCTGTACTGACAGATATAGTGATACAATGTTTCTGTCAGAGGAAAGCTTGCAGTTGCTGTACCGACAGATATAGTGATATAATGTCCCTGTCAGAGGAAAGCTTTCTGCTGCTGTGCTGACAGATATAGTGATATAATGTCCCTGTCAGAGGAAAGCTTTCTGCTGCTGTGCTGACAGATATAGTGATATAATGTCCCTGTCAGAGGAAAGCTTGCAGTTGCTGTACTGACAGATATAGTGATATAATGTCCCTGTCAGAGGAAAGCTTTCTGCTGCTGTGCTGACAGATATAGTGATACAATGTCTATGTCAGAGGGATTATCACAAAAAGTCAGAACATCTGGTAAGACATGGCCATTAGTATGGAGCAGAGCAGACAATTTATAAAGCTTCTGTATGATAAACCATGGACCGTAACAGCATAACTGATCTCATATCTATAGATGATTAAATTATCAAGATCATGGTTTAGTAAAATCAAAAGAGAATAACAGGTAGTTTATACTTTTAAACATGTTTCTTAGACACTGCCTCCCCTTGATGTATCTTTACACTTAAGTCCACACAGAGTAGCCAAAACAAGCTCTGGAAACAAGTGTTATAATTTTTATAAGGACTTTTATACCTCATGGGTAAATACAAAAATTGAGATTACCTCCATTTTGTAATGCTTACTAGTAACTCTCAGATAAAGGTAAATGGCTTGATGGTCTGGTAAATCCTTACATGGAAACCCAATATTGTATGAAAGGGTTTTTACCCTCCTCTTTACGGGATATGGCAAAACAGAAATGCCCTTTCAAGTAAAGTCATACCACAGTGTCTAGTAGGGGACATCATGCCACACTGTCTAGTGATGGCCATCATGCCACACTGCCTGGTGATAGCCATATGCAACACTGTCTAGTGATGGCCATCATGCCACACTGCCTGGTGATGGCCATCATGCCACACTGTCTAGTGATGACCATCATGCCACACTGCATAATGATAGTTATTATGTTTAAGTGGTGTCTTTAAATCTATATCAGAATATTAACTAAACTTTGATTTTTATCTAATGACCTTCACTCTCGACAAATGAATGTCCAGTAAATCCAGACTAACAGCAGACAGCTGATTAGTATGATTGGTAAGGAACAGACAATGATTCTAAGTTCTCTGATAGTAGCTAAAGCTGGAGTATTCAAACCAGGCCCTTTCCTTTACCATATAACTCAGTCCATGATTCATCTGTTGTTGGTTCTGTATAATCAAGATTCTGACAACATGTATGATCAGACAATACACTATGTTACATGCTATGGCAATATTTACTGGTATAATTTTCTTCAGCTGATGAGAGAGTCCTGTCTCCCTAGGCATTTTTCCTTTTTTCACTGACATTTGAAGACATTCCTCCTGACCGACAATGTTGACTGAACTGCGCCCTCTTGTTACAGCTGTATACACATGTGACCAGTTCTGATTTTTACAGTTCCCAACCACAAAGGTGATTGTATTACACTCAGAGCCCTGCAACACAAGCAACACAAGAAATCATTGTGTTACATTCTAAGTCCTGTAACACAAGAAACAAAAAAAGGGTTACACTCCAGGACCTGCAACACAGGAAACAATATAGTTACACTCGGAGCCCTGCAACACAAGCAACACAAGAAATCATAGCGTTACATTCTAAGTACTGTAACACAAGAAACAAAAATAGGGTTACACTCCAGGCCCTGCCACACAAGAAACAAAAATAGGGTTACACTCCAAGCCCTGCCACACAAGAAACAAAAATAGGGTTACACTCCAAGCCCTGCAACACAGGAAACAACATAGTTACACTTGGAGCTCTGCAACACAAGAAACAAAAACAGTGTTACACTTGGTGCCTTGCAACACAAGAAACAACAGTGTTAAACTCAGAATCCTATGATACAGGAAAAAAAAAAAGATCCAAATAAGTTCCAATCACGACACACACAAAGCATCACCTGTGAGTGGGTTAACATATGACCCCCTGGTGTGTGTTGTGATTGAAACTTATTTGGATTTTTTTTCTTGTATCGCAGGATTCTGAGTTTAACACTGTTGTTGCTTTAATTTTAATATTTTATTTCATTGCCCAGCATACCTTTCGGTATCCACTCCCAATGTGCAGTGCCCCACTTATCAACCAACTCACTTGGAACTTTAAAAGCAAAAAAAAAAAAAAAAAACACAGTCTTGCAAAACGAGAAACAAAAGGGTGACACTCAAAGGCCTGCGACACATTATGGTTACTCTCATAATCCTGCAATGCAAAAAAAAAGAGTTAGATTAGGAGTCCTTCAACACGGGAAACAATAGTTTTAGGTACAATTTTTCTTTTATACTATATTTTCACTCTATCACCTGAAGTGTGTAGTGTACAGTACCATATTTTGACAACATTTTGTACAGTTCAATATTTGTGCTATATTATCTGGAATGTGTAGTGTACAGTACCATATTTTCACAAATTACCTAGAATATGTTGTGTACAGTACCATATTTTCACAAATTACCTGGAATGTGTGTATTGTCTTTGCCCATGCCTGTGTCATTTTACATTCCCTCATTAGCTGTGAGTACAAGGCATAAAATTCTGTTGGTGATTCACCATCTTCATCAGACAGCTTCAGGTAACGTCGGCGACGAAATACACCAGATTTAACTTCTTCTTCTTGTTCATAATCCTTCAAACACATCAAACAAAAGTTTTATTAACGATGTACATGTATATACAATTGTTCTACATAACATTCTCTGATAAAGAACAACATTCTAGATGTACAGATCACACGTACATAACATTCTCTGATAAAGAACATTCTACATGTACAGATCACACGTACATAACATTCTCTGATAAAGAACAACATTCTAGATGTACAGATCACACGTACATAACATTCTCTGATAAAGAACAACATTCTAGAACAACATTCTAGATGTACAGATCACACGTACATAACATTCTCTGATAAAGAACAACATTCTAGATGTACAGATCACACGTACATAACATTCTCTGATAAAGAACATTCTAGATGTACAGATCACATATACATAACATTCTCTGATAAAGAACATTCTAGATGTACAGATCACACGTACATAACATTCTCTGATAAAGAACAACATTCTAGATGTACAGATCACACGTACATAACATTCTCTGATAAAGAACAACATTCTAGATGTACAGATCACACGTACATACATTCTAGATAAAGAACATGTACAGATCACACGTACATAACATTCTCTGATAAAGAACAACATTCTAGATGTACAGATCACACGTACATAACATTCTCTGATAAAGAACAGATGTACACACACGTACATAACATTCTCTGATAAAGAACAACATTCTAGATGTACAGATCACACGTACATAACATTCTCTGATAAAGAACAACATTCTAGATGTACAGATCACACGTACATAACATTCTCTGATAAAGAACAACATTCTAGATGTACAGATCACACGTACATAACATTCTCTGATAAAGAACAACATTCTAGATGTACAGATCACACGTACATAACATTCTCTGATAAAGAACAACATTCTAGATGTACAGATCACACGTACATAACATTCTCTGATAAAGAACAACATTCTAGATGTACAGATCACACGTACATAACATTCTCTGATAAAGAACAACATTCTAGATGTACAGATCACACGTACATAACATTCTCTGATAAAGAACAACATTCTAGATGTACAGACACACGTACATAACATTCTAGATGTACAGATCACACGTACATAACATTCTCTGATAAAGAACAACATTCTAGATGTACAGATCACACGTACATAACATTCTCTGATAAAGAACAACATTCTAGATGTACAGATCACACGTACATAACATTCTCTGATAAAGAACAACATTCTTCTCTGATAAAGATGTACAGATCACACGTACATAAAATACACTGATAAAGAACAACATTCAAGATGTACAGATCACACGTACATAACATTCTCTGATAAAGAACAACATTCTATAAAGAACAACATTCTAGTGTACATGTACAGATCACACACATACATAACATTCTCTGATAAAGAACAACATTCTAGATGTACAGATCACACGTACATAACATTCTCTGATAAAGAACAACATTCTAGATGTACAGATCACACGTACATAACATTCTCTGATAAAGAACAACATTCTAGATGTACAGATCACACGTACATAACATTCTCTGATAAAGAACAACATTCTAGATGTACAGATCACACGTACATAACATTCTCTGATAAAGAACAACATCACACACGTACATAACATTCTCTGATAAAGAACAACATTCTAGATGTACAGATCACACGTACATAACATTCTCTGATAAAGAACAACATTCTAGATGTACTACACGATGTACAGATCATACAGATCACACGTACATAACATTCTCTGATAAAGAACAACATTCTAGATGTACAGATCACACATACATAACATTCTCTGATAAAGAACAACATTCTAGATGTACAGATCACACGTACATAACATTCTCTGATAAAGAACAACATTCTAGATGTACAGATCACACGTACATAACATTCTCTGATAAAGAACAACATTCTAGATGTACAGATCACACGTACATAACATTCTCTGATAAAGAACAACATTCTAGATGTACAGATCACACGTACATAACATTCTCTGATAAAGAACAACATTCTGCATGTACAGATCACACGTACATAACATTCTCTGATAAAGAACAACATTCTAGATGTACAGATCACACGTACATAACATTCTCTGATAAAGAACAACATTCTAGATGTACAGATCACACGTACATAACATTCTCTGATAAAGAACAACATTCTAGATGTACAGATCACACGTACATAACATTCTCGGATAAAGAAGAAGATTCAACACACGTACATAACATTCTCTGATAAAGAACAACATTCTAGATGTACAGATCACACGTACATAACATTCTCTGATAAAGAACAACATTCTAGATGTACAGATCACACGTACATAACATTCTCTGATAAAGAACAACATTCTAGATGTACAGATCACACGTACATAACATTCTCTGATAAAGAACAACATTCTACATGTACAGATCACACGTACATAACATTCTCTGATAAAGAACAACATTCTAGATGTACAGATCACACGTACATAACATTCTCTGATAAAGAACAACATTCTAGATGTACAGATCACACGTACATAACATTCTCTGATAAAGAACAACATTCTACTTGTATAAAGTAATATTTCTATGGACAGATCAGTTTCTAAATATTAGAATTCAAAAATCATTTTCTGCCGACAACTCCAACCTTGATTTTAACCAAAGGTCATTTATCTTATGAAAGCAAAGTAAGCACTATAATAATTTAAATAACAGAGGTCAAAGGTCAAAATGAAGGTAGGAGTGATTTCCTTTCTTTTGTACTACTTTATTAGCTCTTAACACACATGTTGTATACAGTATTGTGGCCCTGTAGACAGGACAGTATACTATCCTGCTAGCACTTCCTATACCGGATTTCAAATTATCAAATTATTGACTCATTATCAGTTCAATTTAATATTTTATCATGATCTTGCTAAAAACTAAATATCTTTAGTGTTGTTAAAGTATGGAATACGTAATGCTTTGCCACCCAACTCACATCTTTGATGAAGTATATCTCTCCATTACAAAGCCTGATCTTCTTCTGAGTCTTTTCTTTTTCACCTTGCTGTGATACTGATTCCCCTCCTTGTTGGTCCTGGTCCTGTAACATCTTTCCGGCAATTTCTTGGCTGTAACAAACAGACAACTCCTCCTCTAATGTTAACTTCTGGACTATTCCTAGCTTCTTGCAGGGTGTCTCTGTAACTGTGGGCAACTGGGTGGGCTGCATTACCTGGTCATCTGTGTCTTCCACATACACTGGAGAGACAAAACCTCTTGTTCCACCCTCCCATTTAAATAAGCTCACCCATCCATTCTTATAAAGTCCCACTTTATCTCCTATTTTGAATTTGTTGATCTCCCTGGGCTTTCCCTCTACACGATCTGGATTGTAGAATTCCATTGCCAATTCATTGATGACTTTACACATGTTTCTGAAAATAGAAACAACACAAAAATCCAACACTGAAAGTCATGATAATCCAAATGATAACTAGAAGATGCTTGTATGACAAAAATGGTTTCTGCTTCTGTACACATGAGTATAAATATTGAATGACAAATTTCTATAAATAGCCTTATGGTGACCTTTACCTTTGCACCTTAAACTCACTCATGACAGAATTATTGTTGACCTCTGTCACACAAGGTAGGGGAGGGGGAGGGGTTGGGGGTATTGTGTTATTTCAATTTTTTGTGCCTTTCTGATTTGGTTCCTATACTAATACTATGGTGATAATTACCTCCTGTAAGCAATGATGTGGGAAGTGGTATGGTCTCGCATGTTTTCCTGGTTTCTAAGCATGTTTTCTAAAACTGAGAAAAATATCAATGACAATTAAAAAATACCCACAAAAATGTAGTAAAAATCCTAATACTCTCAAAAATCTAAAATTCTGTTGTCTTGGGGATAAAAACAAAAACACGTTGGTAGCATATCCCTCCTATGGGCTGGTCTATTTACACCCTGCAAACATATATACAAGATAGGAAAATCAGCCTTTGTCATCAATTTTTCATTTTACAGTGCATAGATTAAATGTAAAATTCTTAAACTGACTTTATAATGTTCATATAAAATGAAACCACCAGTAGGATCCACTATTTTTCTTATACATACATGGACAGAATATTGTCCTCATGTCTAATCACCTTTCTTGAAATGTTCGTTTTCATATTCCTTCTGATCTGTGATTTGCTTATTAGGCAAAACAGAATAAAATCTGTAATTACACTTTTCATCAAATTTTGGCATCTGTTTACAAGAAATTTTTGTAGCATTATTGACTATTAATTCTGATTCGGATCGGTGGTTGGTTTTAAGTTCAATGCTACAACCAGGGTTCCAATTGAAAGTGTTAAAAATATCCTCCAGAAAATTTCCTGGTTGGACAGATGGCAGTTGTCGTACATCTCCAAGGAGAATGATTCGCTGAAGATTGGAGTTCCTCAGGAGGATGTCCAGTAATGTCGCAAAGATGTGGACTGCGACCATACTACACTCATCTACAACAAGGACCTTTGTACTTGAAAACTTCCAGGGTAAGTCTGGCTTCATTTTCATGTGGAAACGGAAACTATAAATTATCTGATGTAATGTAAAGCCATCTGTGCCTGCTTTCCGTCCAAGCAGCTTTGCAGCCTTTCCTGTTGGGGCAGTATACATGACAATCGGATTATCATCAATTTCTTTGCACCTGAAAATATAATGTTAAGAATAATAAACAAAATAATAATTCAACTACTACATCAACATATATTGGTAAGCATGTTTATCTATACAGTTAGTCGACTCTTAAGAGTTCGGCCCTGCTGCACTAAATGCCAGGTACTTCCAGAGTCAAAGTCAAATTGTGATGAGACTCCACTGCTTCTAGTTCTGAGTTTGACTTGAAAAGTATATACACGTTTGTGCTTTTACCAAAACCTTGAAAATAATTGTACAAAGCCATAATTTAAGTATATCTCTCATAATCTTTGGAAAATTGATTAACAGTCTTCACAAAGTTTACTGTTCTATATAACTTATGTAAACAAGTCTGTAGTACAGGAAGTATGGATCTAACAAGTCTTTAGTACTGGAAGTACAGATCTAACAAGTCTGTAGTACTGGAAGTACAGATCTAACAAGTCTGTAGTACAGGAAGTATAAATCTAACAAGTCTTTAGTACTGGAAGTACAGATCTCACAAGTCTGTAGTACAGGAAGTATGGATCTAACAAGTCTGTAGTACAGGAAGTACAGATCTAACAAGTCTGTAGTACAGGAAGTACAGATCTAACAAGTCTGTAGTACTGGAAGTACAGATCTAACAAGTCTGTAGTACAGGAAGTATGGATCTAACAAGTCTGTAGTACAGGAAGTATGGATCTAACAAGTCTTTAGTACTGGAAGTACAGATCTAACAAGTCTGTAGTACAGGAAGTACAGATCTAACAAGTCTGGATAGTCTTTACAGGAAGTATGGATCTAACAAGTCTGTAGTACTGGAAGTATGGATCTAACAAGTCTGTAGTACAGGAAGTATGGATCTAACAAGTCTGTAGTACAGGAAGTATGGATCATACAAGTCTGTAGTACTGGAAGTACAGATCATACAAGTCTGTAGAACAGGAAGTATGGATCTAACAAGTCTGTAGTACAGGAAGTATGGATCATACAAGTCTGTAGTACTGGAAGTACAGATCATACAAGTCTGTAGAACAGGAAGTATGGATCTAACAAGTCTGTAGTACAGGAAGTATGGATCTAACAAGTCTTTAGTACTGGAAGTACAGATCTAACAAGTCTGTAGTACAGGAAGTATGGATCTAACAAGTCTGTAGTACAGGAAGTATGGATCTAACAAGTCTTTAGTACTGGAAGTATGGATCTAACAAGTCTGTAGTACAGGAAGTATGGATCTAACAAGTCTGTAGTACAGGAAGTATGGATCTAACAAGTCTTTAGTACTGGAAGTACAGATCTAACAAGTCTGTAGTACAGGAAGTATGGATCTAACAAGTCTGTAGTACAGGAAGTATGGATCTAACAAGTCTGTAGTACAGGAAGTATGGATCTAACAAGTCTGTAGTACTGGAAGTACAGATCATACAAGTCTGTACTACAGGAAGTATGGATCTAACAAGTCTGTAGTACAGGAAGTATGGATCTAACATGTCTGTAGTACAGGAAGTATGGATCTAACAAGTCTGTAGTACAGGAAGTATGGATCTAACAAGTCTTTAGTACTAGAAGTACAGATCTAACAAGTCTGTAGTACAGGAAGTACAGATCTAACAAGTCTGTAGTACAGGAAGTATGGATCTAACAAGTCTGTAGTACAGGAAGTATGGATCTAACAAGTCTTTAGTACTAGAAGTACAGATCTAACAAGTCTGTAGTACAGGAAGTACAGATCTAACAAGTCTGTAGTACAGGAAGTATGGATCTAACAAGTCTGTAGTACAGGAAGTATGGATCTAACAAGTCTTTAGTACTGGAAGTACAGATCTAACAAGTCTGTAGTACAGGAAGTATGGATCTAACAAGTCTGTAGTACAGGAAGTATGGATCTAACAAGTCTTTAGTACTGGAAGTATGGATCTATCAAGTCTGTAGTACAGGAAGTATGGATTTAACAAGTCTGTAGTACTGGAAGTATGGATCTAACAAGTCTGTAGTACAGGAAGTATGGATCTAACAAGTCTGTAGTACAGGAAGTATGGATCATACAAGTCTGTAGTACTGGAAGTATGGATCTAACAAGTCTGTAGTACAGGAAGTATGGATCTAACAAGTCTGTAGTACAGGAAGTATGGATCTAACAAGTCTGTAATACAGGAAGTACAGATCTAACAAGTCTGTAGTACAGGAAGTATGGATCTAACAAGTCTGTAGTACAGGAAGTATGGATCTAACAAGTCTGTAGTACAGGAAGTATGGATCTAACAAGTCTGTAGTACAAGAAGTACGGATCTTACAAGTCTGTAGTACAGGAAGTATGGATCTAACAAGTCTGTAGTACTGGAAGTATGGATCTAACAAGTCTGTAGTACTGGAAGTATGGATCTAACAAGTCTGTAGTACAGGAAGTATGGATCTAACAAGTCTGTAGTACAGGAAGTATGGATCTAACAAGTCTGTAGTACAGGAAGTATGGATCTAACAAGTCTGTAGTACAGGAAGTATGGATCTAACAAGTCTGTAGTACAGGAAGTACAGATCTAACAAGTCTGTAGTACAGGAAGTATGGATCTAACAAGTCTGTAGTACAGGAAGTATGGATCTAACAAGTCTGTAGTACAGGAAGTATGGATCTAACAAGTCTGTAGTACAGGAAGTATGGATCTAACAAGTCTGTAGTACAGGAAGTATGGATCTAACAAGTCTGTAGTACAGGAAGTACGGATCTAACAAGTCTGTAGTACTGGAAGTACGGATCTAACTAGTCTGTAGTACGGGGAAGTACGGATCTAACAAGTATGTAGTACAAGAAGAATGGATCTAACAAGTCTGTAGTACAGGAAGTATGGATCTAACAAGTCTGTAGTACAGGAAGTATGGATCTAACAAGTCTGTAGTACAGGAAGTATGGATCTAACAAGTCTGTAGTACAGGAAGTATGGATCTAACAAGTCTGTAGTACAGGAAGTATGGATCTAACAAGTCTGTAATACAGGAAGTACAGATCTAACAAGTCTGTAGTACAGGAAGTATGGATCTAACAAGTCTGTAGTACAGGAAGTATGGATCATATAAGTCTGTAGTACAGGAAGTATGGATCATACAAGTCTGTAGTACAGGAAGCACAGATCTAACAAGTCTGTAGTACAGGAAGTATGGATCTAACAAGTCTGTAGTACAAGAAGTACGGATCTTACAAGTCTGTAGTACAGGAAGTATGGATCTAACAAGTCTGTAGTACAAGAAGAATGGATCTAACAAGTCTGTAGTACAGGAAGTATGGATCTAACAAGTCTGTAGTACAGGAAGTATGGATCTAACAAGTCTGTAATACAGGAAGTAAAGATCTAACAAGTCTGTAGTACAGGAAGTATGGATCTAACAAGTCTGTAGTACAGGAAGTATGGATCTAACAAGTCTGTAGTACAGGAAGTATGGATCTAACAAGTCTGTAGTACAGGAAGTATGGATCTAACAAGTCTGTAGTACAGGAAGTATGGATCTAACAAGTCTGTAGTACTGGAAGTATGGATCTAACAAGTCTGTAGTACAGGAAGTATGGATCTAACAAGTCTGTAGTACTGGAAGTATGGATCACACAAGTCTGGTTCAGCTACTCACAATTCTGATGTGACAAGCTACTTACTTTTCTGCTGGTTTTTACCAGATATGCTACTCACGTTTCTGACATCACTTTAGTGACCACCGTTGTTTTGCCACAGCCTCCCTTCCCACTCACGTTTCTGACATCACTTTAGTGACCACCGTTGGTTGCCACAGCCTCCCTTCCCAGATATGCTACTCACGTTTCTGACATCACTTTAGTGACCACCGTTGTTTTGCCACAGCCTGATGTATGCTACAACGTTTCTGACATCACTTTAGTGACCACCGTTGTTTTTCTGCTGGTTTTTACCAGATATGCTACTCACGTTTCTGACATCACTTTAGTGACCACCGTTGTTTTGCCACAGCCTCCCTTCCCAGATATGCTACTCACGTTTCTGACATCACTTTAGTGACCACCGTTGTTTTGCCACAGCCTCCCTTCCCAGATATGCTACTCACGTTTCTGACATCACTTTAGTGACCACCGTTGTTTTGCCACAGCCTCCCTTCCCAGATATGCTACTCACGTTTCTGACATCACTTTAGTGACCACCGTTGTTTTGCCACAGCCTCCCTTCCCAGATATGCTACTCACGTTTCTGACATCACTTTAGTGACCACCGTTGTTTTGCCACAGCCTCCCTTCCCAGATATGCTACTCACGTTTCTGACATCACTTTAGTGACCACCGTTGTTTTGCCACAGCCTCCCTTCCCAGATATGACAACAACAGGATAGTTCTTAATGAATTCTGCAGCCTTCATCTGATCCTTGTCGGTACATATGTTCACAAAACTGGGACTGTCAGACGAAATTCAAATCTTCATTAAGTAATTAACTTTCATTACCTTAGATGGTTTTATAAATTGACTATTAAATGTTAAGGCAGTTACAATTTATTTATGATGTTTAGAATGTCTGAATAGTGTATACCAGATGCTATCATACATATTTCAGTTACCGTATATCAAGAGAAAACAATGTAGAACAACCAACACACTATATGTCTCAGATTGCGGCTAGGTTCCTGAATGGATATCTGAGGTATTCTGTAGATCTCCTTACAATATGGTCAACATAAGGCAAAAAGGAAGGATTCTCAACATCCAGGAATACTTGTTGTAGTTTTTATTTATGGACTAATTCGTCGATATGTTTCGACCACTATGCGGCCGTCATCAGGACAAATTTACAGAATATGAAGACGTATAAAGTATAACTTTGCCGTTATAAAGATAATTGTGACGTAATAATGGACCTAATGATGGCCGCATAGTGGGCACATTGGTTTATCATAAGGTAAATACAGTACTTGTTTTAGATGTCATGTCTGGTTTGCGTTTAGTCTGTAGCCATTTCACATGTGTAACTTACTTGTTTTGGACGTCATGTCAGGTTTGTGTTAAGTCTGTAGCCATTTTACATGTGTAACTTACTTGTTTTGGACATCATGTCAGGTTTTTGTTTAGTCTGTAGCCATTTCACATGTGTAACTTACTTGCTTTGGACGTCATGTCAGGTTTGTGTTAAGTCTGTAGCCATTTTACATGTGTAACTTACTTGTTTTGGACATCATGTCAGGTTTGTGTTTAGTCTGTAGCCATTTCACATGTGTAACTTACTTGTTTTGGACATCATGTCTGGTTTGTGTTAAGTCTGTAGCCATTTTACGTGTCTAACTTACTTGTTTTGGACGTCATGTCTGGTTTGTGTTAAGTCTGTAGCCATTTTACATGTGTAGCTTACTTGTTTTGGACGTCATGTCTGGTTTGTGTTAAGTCTGTAGCCATTTTACATGTGTAGCTTACTTGTTTTGGACGTCATGTCTGGTTTGTGTTAAGTCTGTAGCCATTTTACATGTGTAGCTTACTTGTTTTGGACGTCATGTCTGGTTTGTGTTAAGTCTGTAGCCATTTTACATGTGTAGCTTACTTGTTTTGGACGTCATGTCTGGTTTGTGTTATGTCTGTAGCCATTTTACATGTGTAACTTACTTGTTTTGGACGTCATGTCTGGTTTGTGTAAAGTCTGTAGCCATTTTACATGTGTAACTTACTTGTTTTGGACGTCTATGTCCAGTATCTTTGGGCTGTCAATGTGTTGTTCAAACAGCTGGTTCAAGCCTTTTGCAATGTTGACCTCACTTTTCCACAGGTCATATGGAAAAGTCCATACCTTTCCTCCTATCCTCTCCCTAACTAGTATCTCCTTGTCATATAGATATTTCAGGACAGCTCCCTGGTTGCTGTCCTTGTTCAGCGTGTCTAGCTTCTTATTATGATGATCAGAGTTAAGGTGTAGACAGGTATGGCCATGTGCATTTGTTTCATTCTTAACATAAGTGTACAGTTCAATGGCTTCCTGGTAGAGTTTCGGTATTTTTGATAAGATACCACACTTTCGTAGCACCTCCTGACTCACCTCTATCCCCATCACATGGTACTCTTTCACCAGGAGCTGTTAATAGAGTACACTAATAAGTGTTAAACATGAGTCTACAACTCACTATATTCAGTTATTCAGTACACATTTAGCTCTCTTTGCAATGCATGTATCATCTTGTCACTTGCTGAAATGATTAGGACATATTTTTTTAACATTTAATCTCAAAGGGACCTTATACTGAATTTGGTAATTTCTTAGAAATAATCTGATTTATCATTTTGTTCTACTTAACACTGAAGGATAAGGTAACACAAGTTTTAATACAGTCATTGAGGGAAACATCTTTAAAATGTTGGGAAAACATAGTTTACATATAGCCTTAGCTATTTGTTACCAGACCGGGACCTTCTACAGTAATGTTGTCTTTACTTTTTAGTGTAGGGCCAGTGCCAAAATGAATGGTACAAATAACCCAAAACTGGGGATAACCAAGGGACAAGACTAAGCCAGGGCATAGCCAAAGGACGAGGCTAGGATAACCAAGGATGAGACTCAATGGAGCATAACTGAAGGACAAGACTCAAACAGGGATGGTCCAGAGATGAGGCTCAAACTGAGAAATTCTGGGTCAAGACTCCAAAGCATCATAACCCAGGGACAAAATTCAAACAGGAAATAACTCAGGGAAGGAGTCAACCATACATTACCATTGAATGAGGCTCAAATATGGCATAATTAAGTGGGACAAGGCTCAGAGAGCCTATAATTAAGGGTCTAATTCAGTGATGAGACACAAGGTGGGATAACCTGGGGATTAGGCTCAAACAGGGCATAACCCAGGGACAAGGCTCAAACCGAAATAAAAGGTAAAAGCTTCAAACAGGGATATAACTGTCCTGGGCTCAGACACAGAAACAGGGACTGAGCTCATTCAGACAGGGATATAACTGTCTTGGGCTCAAAAAAGGGATATAACTGTCCTGGGCTCAGACACGGAAACAGGGACTGAGCTCATTCAGACAGGGATATAACTGTCTTGGGCTCAAACAGGGATATAACTGTCCTGGGCTCAGACACGGAAACAGGGACTGGGTTCAATCAAACAGGGATATAACATGCACAGGGCTCAAACAGGGATATAACTGTCCTGGGTTTCAAACACAGAAACAGGGATAATGACCCATCATCCATACACTTGGCCACAAATTTTACCCTTTTGAATGCAAACACCCAAGGTTCTTCTTTCAAGGCATAGTCAAGTCTTTCAAGGATTTCAGCCTGTTCTGTGTTTATAATGGACAGGAAGTGGTATGGTACCAGTTGTGGAAGGTAACGGAACAGCTCTGGAAACTCCCGTGCTCTTTTTATCATCTTCCCATCTGTAACAAACCAAAGTCCTGCTTGTATGATGTCATCATTTTCTCAAATCACATGATTTAGTTTTATCAACTGATTTAATATTGTCAAATGAGATAATGTTGTCACATGATTAAATATCATAACACGATAATTTTTTACATAAATGCCTGACTGACAGTGTTGCCTGGTGTCAGTACCTACCAAATCCTGAGTCTGTTAGTGATCTGGAAGACAATCTCTTCATCATCTAGAGGTGTGTGTCAGTACCTACCAAATCCTGAGTCTTTTAGTGATCTGGAAGACAATCTCTTCATCATCTAGAGGTGTGTGTCAGTACCTACCACATCCTGAGTCTGTTAGTGATCTGGAAGACAATCTCTTCATCATCTAGAGGTGTGTGTCAGTACCTACCACATCCTGAGTCTGTTAGTGATCTGGAAGACAATCTCTTCATCATCTAGAGGTGTGTGTCAGTACCTACCACATCCTGAGTCTGTTAGTGATCTGGAAGACAATCTCTTCATCATCTAGAGGTGTGTGTCAGTACCTACCACATCCTGAGTCTGTTAGTGATCTGGAAGACAATCTCTTCATCATCTAGAGGTGTGTCAGTACCTACCAAATCCTGAGCCTGTTAGTGATCTGGAAGACAATCTCTTCATCATCTAGAGGTGTGTGTCAGTACCTACCACATCCTGAGTCTGTTAGTGATCTGGAAGACAATCTCTTCATCATCTAGAGGTGTGTGTCAGTACCTACCAAATCCTGAGTCTGTTAGTGATCTGGAAGACAATCTCTTCATCATCTAGAGGTGTGTCAGTACCTACCACATCCTGAGTCTGTTAGTGATCTGGAAGACAATCTCTTCATCATCTAGAGGTGTGTGTCAGTACCTACCACATCCTGAGTCTGTTAGTGATCTGGAAGACAATCTCTTCATCATCTAGAGGTGGGTGTCAGTACCTACCACATCCTGAGCCTGTTAGTGATCTGGAAGACAATCTCTTCATCATCTAGAGGTGTGTGTCAGTACCTACCAAATCCTGAGCCTGTTAGTGATCTGGTAGACAATCTCTTCATCATCTAGAGGTGTGTGTCAGTACCTACCACATCCTGAGTCTGTTAGTGATCTGGAAGACAATCTCTTCATCATCTAGAGGTGTGTCAGTACCTACCACATCCTGAGTCTGTTAGTGATCTGGAAGACAATCTCTTCATCATCTAGAGGTGTGTCAGTACCTACCAAATCCTGAGCCTGTTAGTGATCTGGAAGACAATCTCTTCATCATCTAGAGGTGTGTGTCAGTACCTACCAAATCCTGAGTCTGTTAGTGATCTGGAAGACAATCTCTTCATCATCTAGAGGTGTGTGTCAGTACCTACCAAATCCTGAGTCTGTTAGTGATCTGGAAGACAATCTCTTCATCATCTAGAGGTGTGTCAGTACCTACCACATCCTGAGTCTGTTAGTGATCTGGAAGACAATCTCTTCATCATCTAGAGGTGTGTGTCAGTACCTACCACATCCTGAGTCTGTTAGTGATCTGGAAGACAATCTCTTCATCATCTAGAGGTGTGTCAGTACCTGCCAAATCCAACAAGATTGTTTTTATTCTGAGAGCCTTCATCATCAGGTAGGATGTCAGTACGTACCAAATCCTTTGAGCCTCTTTGTTATCTGGGAAACAATCCCCTTATCATCATCTGGTAGATAATCCTCAAACTTCTGCAACAGGTCCAACAGGTGAGACACGTCCAGCTGCAGTTCCTCATGGTTCAGTCTGAATTAAAGTTACACACATAAAGGTTAGCAATGGTTTCCTGTTTGGTCATCAGAAACTTCTCATGTCATCACTACAGTATTTTATCAAAGTGATAAATTCTGCTATTTCATTGCCAGAAATTTAATAAAATAACATCTACCAATAGAAAAAATAAATAAAATAACATCTACTGGTAGAAAAAATAAATACAATGAAATTGCTATACTAAAATATTCTTTGTATCTATTCTGTCTGTGATACTGCCCCTCGTGTTAACCTCTTTCTGTCTGTGATACTGCCCCTTGTGTTAACCTCCTTCTGTCTGTGATACTGCCCCTCGTGTTAACCTCTTTCTGTCTGTGATACTGCCCCTCGTGTTAACCTCTTTCTGTCTGTGATACTGCCCCTCGTGTTAACCTCTTTCTGTCTGTGATACTGCCCCTCGTGTTAACCTCTCGTCTCTCCTGCAGACAACATATGTCTTAATGTCCTTGTCACTTATCTTAGAGTTACTTAACATTTCTCAAGGGACATACTTATCATAAGGACCCCTTTATAACGACAGAGTTTAGCCAGATGAAGGATGGCATTGTAACAAGGTTTTCTATCATTAGAAGGATGGCCTGAAGGTATCTTCATTGCATGATTTTCAAAACTGAACTATTCAAGAATCAATCACTCACTGTAAAAACTGTTGAAACTTGTCCAAGGCAGCGGTGTTATCTTGCTGGCAGTCAGTTAACAGTATCTCCACAAGTTTGTGTTGTCTGACCTGGTAAGGATCTGTGATGAGGCGGTAGGAAACAGCATTCTGACCTGTTGGTACTACAAAACCTTTGTAGGTATCAGTCCTCAATATGTGCACTATCCACCAAGGGTTGGTAAGATGAAGTCGAGCCTTGATGTTCCATCTCTTTCTAGCAATTGGATTGTAAAGTGTTCCTATTGAAAAAATGCAAAATGTCAGAAATTCATCGATATTTGTATTCATCGACAGATGAATGTACAATAATGAAATTGTTTTTTGTTTCCTGTTACAACACTCAGGGTACATGGATCAACAGTATATACATGTTACAACACTCATGGTACAAGGATCAACAGTATATACATGTTACAACATTCAGGGTACATGGATCAACAGTATATACATGTTACAACATTCAGGGTACATGGATCAACAGTATATACATGTTACAACACTCATGGTACAAGGATCAACAGTATATACATGTTACGACACTCATGGTATATGGATCAACAGTATATACATGTTACAACACTCATGGTACATGGATCAACACTATATACATGTTACAACACTCATGGTACATGGATCAGCAGTATATACATGTTACAACACTCATGGTACATGGATCAACAGTATATACATGTTACAACACTCATGGTACATGGATCAACAGTATATACATGTTACAACACTCATGGTACATGGATCAACAGTATATACATGTTACAACATTCAGGGTACATGGATCAACAGTATATACATGTTACAACACTCATGGTACATGGATCAACAGTATATACATGTTACGACATTCAGGGTACATGATTCACATCAGTTACACAGTTGGTTATAAGGTAAACCTACCTGTTACAACACTCATGGTACATGGATCAACAGTATATACATGTTACAACACTCATGGTACATGATTCACACCAGTTACACAATACGCATAACTGTTACAACTCTCTGGGTACATGGTTTGGGTTTGGTATAACTCTGTGGGTACATGGTTTGGGTTTGGTATAACTCTCTGAGTACATGGTTTGGGTTTGGTTATAAGGCATACACACCTGTTACAACTCTCTGGGTACATAATTTGGGTTGGTTATAAGGTAAACCTACCTGTTACAACTCTCTGGGTACATAATTTGGGTTGGTTATAAGGTATACATACCTGTTACAACTCTCTGGGTACATGGTTTGGGTTGGTTATAAGGTAAACCTACCTGTTACAACTCTCTGGGTACATGGTTTGGGTTAGGTTATAAGATATACATACCTGTTACAACTCTCTGGGTACATGGTTTGGGTTGGTTATAAGGTAAACCTACCTGTTACAACTCTCTGGGTACATGGTTTGAGTTTGGTTATAAGGCAAACCTACCTGTTACAACTCTCTGGGTACATATACTCGGCGCCAATGAAAACGCAACACTAAAATTTTGGACATAATATATTCTTCACAACAAGGATTAGATTCTTATTCTGCTGTATTTAGCCACAACACAATGCACTACAAAACTAACGAAATAATGGTCGAGTAATATCAACTCCTTGTCGTACCACAGGGCATTGTCGTAAAAGCATGAGTTTGCACGTCGGCGCTCTAAAGTGCGTTATATCCTTGCTCAGTCACTAGTAGTGAACACTGTAGTTACAGGCAGACCTTTTTCCGTCATCAATTTTTTAAATTGTCATCATTATTTGCTACAAATGCCTCGACTGACAGACAATGAAAGACACGAAGCTCGGGGTATGCTGGCAGGAGGGCTTTCTCAGAGGGAAGTTGCCAGGAGAATGGGTTGTTCTGCTTCCACAACCAATCGACTGGCAGAATGAGTGCGACAAACCGGATCCGTGAGAGATCGACCTCGTCCGGGGCAACAGAGAGTGACGACGCCAAACCAGGACCGTTACATTCGACTAAGTCACCTGCGAGATCGTTTTCAAACCGCGACAAGAACGGCTAGACAGACGATAGGAAGTCATGGCAGACGTTTGTCAGCTAGTACTGTGCGCCGTTGCCTTTGCACAGCCGGATTGGCGTCACGCCGTCCATTTAGAGGAAACGAATGGACTCAAATTCGCCGTAAAAATCTTCTAAATTGGACAAAACAGCGCCGAGGATGGACCCAACGTCGGTGGGCTGGCGTCCTGTTCACCGACGAATCGAGATTCCGCCTCAGAGGAAATGACGGTAGAATTCGAGTGTGGCGACGTTGAGGTGAAAGGTTTTTGGACTGCTGTGTAACGGAAACGGATAGGTGGGGTGGGGGCAGTGTGATGGTGTGGGGAGGTATCTCTTTTGCATACCGTACCCCTCTAGTTATTATTGGCGGCAATCTCACAGCACAGCGCTACATCAACGAGGTCTTAACTCCTGCTGTTGTTCCATTCTTTGCTGGACACCCAAACGTAGCGTTATTACAACAGGACAATGCACGACCACATACCGCTCGTATCACTACAGACTACCTTCAACATCAGAACATCGCAACCCTTCCGTGGCCCGCGTTTTCCCCGGATCTTAGTCCGATCGAGCATCTTTGGGACCAATTGGGTAGGGCTGTGAGAGAGCGACCACAACAGCCCCAGACGCGTCGGCAACCTGAAATCGCTCTTCAGGAAGAGTGGAGGAACATTCCTCAAATCAAATTCAACGCCTTATTCGGTCAATGCCTCGAAGATGCCGCGCTTGTGTCGCTGCAAATGGTGGCCACATTAGATATTGAACGTGGTAATTTTGATTTTGGGGGTATGGACATTAGTCACCGGAAATCAAAGTATTCCCATGATGTAGTGCTGATTGCATTGAGTGAATTTTGTTATGGACATAATCAACTTTTAGGTATTTTATTAAATATTGTATTCAAAACTATAACTGGTAAATTTTGACAGTAATTTAAAGGTGTTGCGTTTTCATTGACGCCGAGTATAGTTTGGGTTTGGTTATAAGGTAAACCTACCTGTTACAACTCTCTGGGTACATGGTTTGGGTTTGGTTATAAGGTAAACCTACCTGTTACAACTCTCTGGGTACATGGTTTGTGTTCGGTTATAAGATATACATACCTGTTACAACTCTCTGGGTACATGGTTTGGGTTCGGTTATAAGATATACATACCTGTTACAACTCTCTGGGTACATGGTTTGGGTTAGGTATAACTCTCTGGGTACATGGTTTGGGTTGGTTATAAGGTATACATACCTGTTACAACTCTCTGGGTACATGGTTTGGGTTCGGTTATAAGGTAAACCTACCTGTTACAACTCTCTGGGTACATGGTTTGGGTTTGGTTATAAGGTAAACCTACCTGTTACAACTCTCTGGGTACATGGTTTGGGTTCGGTTATAAGATATACATACCTGTTACAACTCTCTAGGTACATGGTTTGGGTTTGGTTATAAGATATACATACCTGTTACAACTCTCTGGGTACATGGTTTGGGTTGGTTATAAGGTAAACCTACCTGTTACAACTCTCTGGGTACATGGTTTGGGTTGGTTATAAGATATACATACCTGTTACAATTCTCTGGGTACATGGTTTGGGTTTGGTTATAAGATATACATACCTGTTACAACTCTCTGGGTACATGGTTTGGGTTGGTTATAAGATATACATACCTGTTACAACTCTCTAGGTACATGGTTTGGGTTAGGTATAACTCTCTGGGTACATGGTTTGGGTTTGGTTATAAGATATACATACCTGTTACAACTCTCTAGGTACATGGTTTGGGTTAGGTATAACTCTCTGGGTACATGGTTTGGGTTTGGTTATAAGATATACATACCTGTTACAACTCTCTGGGTACATGGTTTGGGTTTGGTTATAAGGTAAACCTACCTGTTACAACTCTCTGGGTACATGGTTTGGGTTTGGTTATAAGGTAAACCTACCTGTTACAACTCTCTGGGTACATGGTTTGGGTTCGGTTATAAGATATACATACCTGTTACAATTCTCTGGGTACATGGTTTGGGTTTGGTTATAAGATATACATACCTGTTACAACTCTCTGGGTACATGGTTTGGGTTGGTTATAAGATATACATACCTGTTACAACTCTCTGGGTACATGGTTTGGGTTTGGTTATAAGATATACATACCTGTTACAACTCTCTGGGTACATGGTTTGGGTTAGGTTATCAGATATACATACCTGTTACAACTCTCTGGGTACATGGTTTGGGTTGGTTATAAGGTATACATACCTGTTACAACTCTCTGGGTACATGGTTTGGGTTTGGTTATAAGATATACATACCTGTTACAACTCTCTGGGGTTTGGGTTACTCTCTGGGTATGGTTTGGGTTTGGTTATAAGATATACATACCTGTTACAACTCTCTGGGTACATGGTTTGGGTTTGGTTATAAGATATACATACCTGTTACAACTCTCTGGGTACATGGTTTGGGTTGGTTACAAGATATACATACCTGTTACAACTCTCTGGGTACATGGTTTGGGTTTGGTTATAAGATATACATACCTGTTACAACTCTCTGGGTACATGGTTTGGGTTTGGTTATAAGATATACATACCTGTTACAACTCTCTGGGTACATGGTTTGGGTTTGGTTATAAGATATACATACCTGTTACAACTCTCTGGGTACATGGTTTGGGTTGGTTACAAGATATACATATCTGTTACAACTCTCTGGGTACATGGTTTGGGTTTGGTTATAAGATATACATACCTGTTACAACTCTCTGGGTACATGGTTTGGGTTTGGTTATAAGATATACATACCTGTTACAATTCTCTGGGTACATGGTTTGGGTTTGGTTATAAGATATACATACCTGTTACAACTCTCTGGGTACATGGTTTGGGTTTGGTTATAAGATATACATACCTGTTACAACTCTCTGGGTACATGGTTTGGGTTAGTTATAAGTATATGTTACAACTCTCTGGGTACATGGTTTGGGTTGGTTATAATATACATACCTGTTACAACTCTCTGGGTACATGGTTTGGGTTGGTTGTAAGGTTACCTGTTACAACTCTCTGGGTACATGGTTTGGGTTCGGTTATAAGATACCTGTTACATACCTGTTACAACTCTCTGGTACATGGTACTCTCTGGGTACATGGTTTGGGTTTGGTTATAAGATATACATACCTGTTACAACTCTCTGGGTACATGGTTTGGGTTTGGTTATAAGATATACATACCTGTTACAACTCTCTGGGTACATGGTTTGGGTTTGGTTATAAGATATACATACCTGTTACAACTCTCTGGGTACATGGTTTGGGTTGGTTATAAGATATACATACCTGTTACAACTCTCTGGGTACATGGTTTGGGTTAGGTTATAAGATATCATACCTGTTACAACTCTCTGGGTACATGGTTTGGGTTTGGTTATAAGATATACATACCTGTTACAATTCTCTGGGTACATGGTTTGGGTTGGTTGTAAGGTAAACCTACCTGTTACAACTCTCTGGGTACATGGTTTGGGTTGGTTATAAGATATACATACCTGTTACAACTCTCTGGGTACATGGTTTGGGTTGGTTATAAGATATACATACCTGTTACAACTCTCTGGGTACATGGTTTGGGTTAGGTTATAAGATATACATACCTGTTACAACTCTCTGGGTACATGGTTTGGGTTGGTTATAAGGTAAACATACCTGTTACAACTCTCTGGGTACATGGTTTGGGTTGGTTATAAGATATACATACCTGTTACAACTCTCTGGGTACATGGTTTGGGTTGGTTATAAGATATACATACCTGTTACAACTCTCTGGGTACATGGTTTGGGTTAGGTTATAAGATATCATACCTGTCACAACTCTCTGGGTACATGGTTTGGGTTGGTTATAAGATATACATACCTGTTACAACTCTCTGGGTACATGGTTTGGGTTGGTTGTAAGGTAAACCTACCTGTTACAACTCTCTGGGTACATGGTTTGGGTTGGTTATAAGATATACATACCTGTTACTCTCTGGGTACATGGTTTGGGTTTGGTTATAAGATATACATACCTGTTACAATTCTCTGGGTACATGGTTTGGGTTTGGTTATAAGATATACATACCTGTTACAATTCTCTGGGTACATGGTTTGGGTTTGGTTATAAGATATACATACCTGTTACAACTCTTGGGGTGCTTGGTTCCATCAACGTTGTCCCCTTTTTTATCTTTTTTATTTCTGAACTGCTTAAATCCTGAATCCTCTCATCACAAGCATCTTCATCCGGATCAAAGTCTTCTGTGCTGTTATCATCTTTATTTCTGGTGAAGATTCCCAACTTATCATAATATCTTGATCCAAAGTAAGGGAGATAACCTCCACCAGTAGTAGCCATTTTGTTTAGGTGCAAATCTGGAAATGTATATAAAAACTTGTTGTTATTCCATGTGTGAAATATTCCCAGAGCATCAGTTTTTTAACAAGTCTATTTTACAATAGTTCTACATCAGTTTTATTGAATATTGACACATGTATAATATATATGGATATAAATCATGTTGTGTTATTTTTCCAACAATAATGTTCCCCCTCCCTCTCCAGAATAAGCATAGTTAGCATAACAATGACACATTAGGATTTCCATGTATGGATAGGGCCAGGATTATTGATATCTATACAGTAACCAAGTCAGGAACACAAATCTGAATGGTCTTACTGTGAAAATATTTTATAAATGTAACTCTTCTCATCTAAATAACTGAATCATTTCCAACTACACTAAATTACTCTATACCATGATGAAGATGCATGTTTTTTTTAACTTCAATACTGATGATGCAAATTGCAGATGTAAACATTTCTGAAGTATTTGTTAAAACCAAAACTTTATTTTGTATTAAAAACTGGAGTTTCCAGACTAAAATTTTTAAAATACAAGTATATATATATATATATCATGCGCACAATAAAAATTTGATATATTGAAACAAGTAATGTTGGCTTACAAAATGTAAACATTTCCAATATAATGGTTTAAAAAAAAGCATACATATTTGGTAACAAACATTAAATATCCCAAACTGAGTAAGTAAAGATGTCACAATATCAAAACCCTGTGTGATTGTACTAATACTACTGCCACATTTGAAATAAGACAGGTGTTATTATAGCAGGTCTGAACTACAGGCATTATAACCACCAATTATATAATGGCTATCATTTTGAATGGCTGCCTCAGGATCTGGCCGACTTCAGTAGATTTAATTTATGATTGAAGTCTAGGGTTATACATGCACAATAGGTTCCGACATTGTACATTAATATCGTGACTGTTATTTTGATGTAGTTAGACACAGCGATGTATCTTCCTCAGAATATCTAGTATGTAATGTTTATAGGGATTGGAAGCTCGGTCCATGGAGACTTACATTTTTATGATGACTTCTGTGTTTATCTGTTTAATGGGCTGTTTAATTTATCAAAGCATCTTCTTCTCACAGTTGTTATCTAATTTATCAACTACTCGCAAATGACGTAAAGTTAACACACAGCCTGCACTGCCAGAGTTTTGTCAAACTGAGAAAAGACTTACTTCACTTACAACAACACACACATAACAAGAGATCCCTAAAGAGTCATCTTGGTGCCTATCATTGTTTTATCTTTGTTTTTTTTTTGAAAATTGGATCTTTTTCCTTCTTTTCTTTTCCCTATATTTATATTCCATTGAATTTTGTAATTCCTCAGAACTACCAATTATAACATTTAGCTATCAAATCTATGATGGTTGAATTGCCCAGCATTTTTTTTTTGGTCCAAAAATCAAAAGAGCATCACTAGTGAGTAATGGTAGCCTACATACAGTGCTTATCAGGAAAAAAGTGTTAACAAACTTTCATAGTCAAAATCCAAGATAGTTGCCTGTCAGCCATTGTTTTTCTGATCAAAGCTAAAATTATAAAAGCACATTTAGGCACTAAGGGAAACTGCATAAGAAATTTGAGAATGACCGATCCAGTTCTTCTCCAGAAATAGCAATAATCATAACAAATTATGACCATCAAAAACCAAGATGGCAGTCTGTCAGACATATTGGTTTTCTTTTTATGTTTATAAAGGGACCAAAAGATCAACTCTTTACAAAAAATGAAATCACATAAGTGTGTTTGTAATACAAAAATATCACACATTGATAAAATTAATTTATCATAAAAGCCAGTCATTTAATATGAAAATTACTTAGCTTTTTGTAGTTTATCACTCTGAAACATCAATGAGATTTTGGAGAAAGGTGTCCTAAAACACAGAGAAGCTATAGCATTGCTAACACACTGCTTTCTCAATCTTACCGGATGATGTTCATACAAGAAAATAACTAAAAATGCTACATAACATAATCACTAGTTGTTACATAAAATCCTTATCACATGAAACAAGCATTATGCTATTTCAATATTTTGGATTTCAGTTTTTGAATCACTCCCTGCAAGATTTAAGTGGCTTTGATAATAGAGTACAATATTACACAATTTTTGCCTCTGCAGTCATATCACTGCTTTACTGTCTTCTGATAATGACATTTCACAAAGCCTGGTGTTTCTTAACTTCCCCTGGTCATGAGTTTCCATTCTGTCTATGACAAGTCATCAAATTCCATGTCAGTAGATTCTACCAGTTGGCTATCTCCACAGGTGTTTGAAAATCTAGCTGTAGGCTTCACTTTACTTCTTATAATGATAGCCAAGATTTCCTTTTGCATCCTCTACCCAAAAATGTTCACTTTGCCCTAAACAATAATTAAAATGAGCTCAGCTTTATGGTATTGTATGTGGTAATTCAACAAACACAAACTGCCCATACCATCAACTTTAAACAGAAATGTGGCTGGAACTTCATTACCCACAATACACTTACCGCAGCACACAATGAGAATTGCCAACCCGTTGCATGGAATAAAAAATGATTTTGACAGACAAAATATCTTTTTAAGTTTTCATGTGGGAATGAAATCATACTAAATGTCTTAAATAATTGAAATGAATTTAACAAACATATACTTTAATGGTTTGAAACGCATATAATAAATATCTCATTGAAAAAATACAATTTAACCATTCAAGATCAGAGCATGTTTGTTCTCTGATGTACCTTATTTCCAGTTTAGCCTTCGGGAATTTTCGTCACGCTCCATGAACGAAATATACATTGTCTCTTACATGGAAGCAGCATATTTTGACTTCAAACTCATTTCTTTTTTAAAGCAAAAATGATAGATAGTCCTCTCTGTTATCTCTGTAACTCTGAAAGGGAAATTCACATATACTTATTTTACAATTACTGTTACCATGGAAACAGATAACCATCATCCCAAATTCCAGTGATTTCTGGACAAATGCTCTGAAACCATTCAAGATAATTGCTCAAAACTTTTTACACTTATTAAGCTAGTAGTATGCTATAGGGAAGTTTACCATTTAATTACTTTTTTGTTACCTTGGAAACAGATCGGTCAAATTACAAAATTAGTTTTTTTTTCAGATCAATTCTCTTAAACTGTTCAAGGTAATTACCCGTTACTCAAAACCATGAACAGGCATCAAGCTAGTACTCTAGCAGAAGTTCTCAGTTTCAATACATGTACCTTGTATGGAACAATTAAAGATAACAAAAAAAAAATTAAACTTGTTGTGATATTAACATATATATATGATTGTATGTCTTTCTTTTAACCTGCAGGGTGTGGGGATCATGTTATGCTATGTGTTATCTTGTCATATTTTGTTTTCTTCTTCTTTGCCTGCCTTCCTGTTGTATGATGGTATGTGGATAACTTATTTACATGTGGAAACTTTATGATTTCAACTAATAAAAATCACACTTGTTGTCAGCATGCAAGGGGTCTAATTGTGGGAGGAAACCTGTATCCCTTTGAGGAATTGAACCCCAAACAGTTATGCGAAGTGTGTTACAACTGTGCCATCAAACCAATGCCTGATCATGATGATGCATTGTTTTCCAGAAGAAGAAGAAGAAGAAGAAGATGATGATGGTGATGATAATACATCGGTACATGTGTATGTGCCATTTTTTTCATAAAATCTGGTGATGTACACAACAAATTTTAAAAAACACACTTAAGTGCATACATGGATCAGGCAGTTCAAAATGTGCATCTTGTTGACAAACTTGTGCTTGTTTCAGGCATTGCCTATTTCATATCATTGATACTATTTTTTTCTTTAACAAATGAAATCTTGCGGGGTGCCAAATTACTACATTTACAATGTAGATGTAGGCCACGGACGTATAACACGAATATACATCCCTGATATAGGCCGAGTTACTCAAACAATATTAGCGATTCAACAATACGAGAAACTTTCGATAGGTGCCATTAATCCACCAATGCAATCAAGTGACGTAAGACATCTTACACGAATCAGCTGAGTTGGTAATCCAAAATAGTGAAATACCCCTAACCAACATCAGGGCTCCCTATCCTTCAGAAATACTTGGATTAAAGCAGAAATATGGTTTAGAAGGTGTCAAGATCTCCTACAAACAAGACTTCCAAGTCCCGTGGTTAAAATCACTACCTAACGTATCGCTAGTACTACATAAGACGTTAGATAAACATCACGACCCGATAGGCGCTAAAAACCTAGCATTAGAGTTGATAGATAATAAATATAACAACTTCGTTAAATTTTATACCGATGGCTCTAAAAATCCAACCAATGATAAGAGTAGGGTTAGGTATATTTAACGATACTTATAACATCTGAAAATTTCTTCGGCTAAGTGACAGAGCTTCGGTCTACACAGCTGAACTCATGGCTATTCAAATCGCATTGATAGGTATCAAGAAAAATCACACCAAATTTGATCGAGTAGTCATTCTTTCGGACTCCCTCAGCTCTTTACAATCTTTGATAACTGGAAATAGCAGGAGACCTAAATTGATTAATGCAATTCAATATATGATCACCGAGATCGATCAATTAGGAATAGATCTAAAATTCGAATGGATTCCATCTCATGTTGACATTTTAGGTAACGAGATAGCCAATCAACTCGCTAAAGCAGCCTTAGGGTCACATGATGTTCATCTAAATATAGACTTGAGTGTCTCAGAGGTCGTCAGTATAATCAATAACAAAACCCAATTGATAAGGCAGGAAAATAAGTCGAAATTAATTAATAACTGGCTCCATTCCATCGAGAGCAATGTTAAGATCTAACCTCAGTTATATAGTTATAATAAAGTAGAGGATACTGTTATCACTAAACTTCGATTAGGTTACACCAAACTCTGTCATAACATCAACCGTATTAAAAAGGAAGTCAGTCCATATTGTCCTTACTGTGGTGAACCAGAAACCATAGAACACATACTGTTCGAATGTACCACCCATGACAACCTTAGAACAGTTTTCCAAAACCAAATATAGGATATAGACAATATGAAATTCGATTCAAAAACGGTACTCAACCCTCCTAAACAACATAGGAAATATGTATTCGACCAATTGACTGATATTGATTGTATTATATTATAAAATCTAGGACAGCGATACACAACAAAAAAAAAAACCACATACAATATACCCAATTATAAGTCCACGTCCAGTATAGAATAAAACCCAAATAGGTACCACTTGTAGATCGTAAAAGCACTGTTTACTATAACTGGATAAACAGTAGGCGTATTCGTATCTACCTGAGCCTACCAAGTGTTACGGTAATCTAGTTAGGTAGGGAAACTAGGGATACACAGCCCTCGTAATTGACTTTACAGGGAGGTGTATTCAACATTGGACACAAGACCATAATCTCACCACCCCACACATACCAACAATACCCTCCAACACCTACCAGTAACACACACCACATACCTTAGCAGGGGGCGCAGTAGAAATACATTAAGATCCCTTTCTAAGTAACCATACCCACAACATCACATGCATACACAAAAACATCACCCACATAAAAACAGCATACACTGGGCGGAGTCCCCAAGCCAACAACATCCGGTACACAAACTCTTCTCCTCTTCCTTCCTCCTTCTAATATACAAATCCCTGTTCTAGTAGGATAGGCATGTAGATGAATACACACAGTAATCTACAGTCTCCCGAACTACATCGTTTGTATAATAATTCACATTAATTCTCATTAATCCTAATAATCTATGCTAACCCAATTCCAGCACATTCTTTTCCTCACCCCATCACATCCACTCTCATAACTGAACCTAATATCTAGTTCCCCACTTTTAAACCCACTCTAGAACATCATGACTAGCGACGTCAAATGGTGGCTAGAACTTCATCTACCAATAACAAACCTACGCCCGCTAACAAGCTAAACCTATTTTCCAATTTCTTACTTTCCCATACGCTCTCTACCGCTATCTTCTAAACCTCTTGTCCTTTGGAAGGGACGTTAAACGGGGGTCCGGTGTACGGTGAGTCACGCTGTACACGTTTAAGATCCTCTGCTGGTTTTCGAAAAAGAGAAAGCTAATTGCTAGCCGCCACAGAGTATAGGTTTATAATAGGTAAATATAGAGTTAGACTTGAGTAGGGATAGGTGTTTCTGTGACAGTCCAAAATCCCTCCCCCCCACCTTTTTTTTTTTTTAGACGTTAGGGTATAGAAATAGCTGGATCTGTCCTCCCCACATTAGACCTGTTTTGACGATTACTAAAAAGCGAAATTGCACACCTTAATGCCTCGGCACTACCAGCCCACTCCCCCTTAGTGTCCTAGGCTCGGGTATAACCAGAACAAGGACGCTAAAAAAAAAAAAAAAAAGCTGAGTTGGCTAAGTATACGATTTAAAAATAATGACAGTTTTAGAAATTAACTTACAGCACCAAAATGTAAATCACTGTGTCAAGGTGGCATGCCCATAATGGTTCGGTAAGTACATATGATCGTCACAATACAATTCTCCAGTATCAAAATATCAAAATTCCCGGATTCCGAACAGGAAGGGGAAGTGGTTCCAATGTTAACTGCTGGAATCTATTTAAAGTTTTTATTATATTGCCTTTGTTAGAAACAAATTGACAACATCACTGTTCAGTTTTGTTTAATTATATAGCGTAATGTATAAACAATTCACTCACAAAACGTTTTATTTATTTCTATTTTTGATGTTACTATCGTAACCAGTACATTCGGTCCGTGCCTTTACTGTTTACTTCCGGGCACATGCTAGAATTTGTTTTGACCCGTCAAACTTTGTTCGAGAAAATTCAATAAACAGAAAAAGGAAAATCGGAAACAGGTATGGTATTAACTGTTTAAATAAGCTTCAGGTGTAATTATTATCTGTAAGTTTCATGATTTTATAGAAGTTTAACATGTGCGATGAGAAACTAAAAGGGAAAAACTCAAAAACAAGAAACCGGCACCTGCAAAGTATCAAGGTGCTAGTTATGCTCTTTGCAATAATGTATCCTCAAAGCTTTCTGAACATTTTAAAGCATTTTCTGAGCATATTTATCATCATTTGTACAATTATACTATTATCACAATCATCTCCTGTATACAATCATTGAAGTTACATTAGGGTGATAGAAGGATTTATCCATCCAAGAAATGTGATATTCACAGAGACTAATAACGTTTTTCCAACCTGGGAAAATCTTTGGGTAATGCTAATTAATAACAGTTTTAACATCTGACAAAGATAAATGTCTTTCAAACTTGTCGTGGTGAGGCAGCGCGACTAGAGCACTCTAACCACGTCATATCTTAGTCCAGCTGGGAATCTATGATGTATAAATACACATACCGAATAAAATAATGGCTATAGCATTGCCTCACAGTTAAAATTTGAAGACTGTGTTAGTGAGAAAGTTAAGAAAGCAAACTGTATGTTTACCATCATAACAAGCTTTAAGCATTTGTATGAACAAGTTCTGAACCACCTATTTTTTGCCAGTGCAGTTTGGTACCATGCTAATTCAAGCATAAAAAATGCCAGGAGTTATAATATTGACCTAGGTCTGTCCAGAAAGATTTGAGGAACTCAAAGTTACCAACTCTTTCCCATAGACGATATGGAGACTATTAGAAGTGTATTAAAGTCATAGAAATCAAAGACATATCAGGCACACAACATCACATTCTTCAGGAGACATTAGTTTACCAATAGGATATATTGAATTTGTTGCGGAAAGAATGCAGCTTTTTCATTAACAGTCTATGGGGAAAGCCTTTGACAAATCTTTCTGGATAACTTCATTTTTATATTGAAGTAAACAATTGTCTTGGATAAGCTTAAAATTGGCTTCAACCTTATTACGTGCACAAATGGTGATTATTTCTTTTAAGATTGTCAAATTGTTAACAACAAAACAACATTGATTTAACCTGACAGGGTCAGATTTATTCTAACTTTGATTCTGTCTAATTCTAGATAATTCCCCATGTATTTCTGGTTGTGACTCTTAGGTTGACTTTTGAAGAAATGAAACACTGATCATGATCATCTGGCTGATAGAACAATAAATTTTATGTTAATTCCTTGTTCTGGATTCATAATGATAGATATATCTTAACGCAGAATGTAGCATTGTACATGGTAATATATGAACAGGCAACTACACCTTCCTCAGTCCAGTGGTAAATTGTCAGTTGACATTGATGAAGACAGAGTGACTCTTCTAAAAAATCTCAAGGTACAATATGATGTTCTTTGTCAAAATATTTTGATTGAGCAAAATGTAGCATTGTACCTGGTAATACATGAACAGGCAACTATGCCTTCCTCAGTCCAGTGGTAAATTGTCAGTTGACATTGATGAAGACAGAGTGACTCTTCTAAAAAATCTCAAGGTACAATATGATGTTCTTTGTCAAAATATTTTGATTGAACAAATTTAAGTTACAACATCATTTGTTTCAAAAAGTTATTATTATTGTTATACATTTATTTTTTTAATTAGTCTATATAAAAGCATCAGGTTAGACTATAATATCCCCATTTGGCCTTGATTTTGCTTAGAAGTGAATAAGTCCTGTGTTTTAATCTGAGAACTTAAACACACATGCAGAGATAAACACATACCTGCACTCACGAGGTTGGAGGAGCTTGTTACAGAACACATTGGTGGTGTAAATACAACACTTTCTCTTTTTGATTTAGTGTGTTTGGTTACACTTCCCAATGGGCTTCAGCTGAAGCATAGTCATATGTCCCATGTTTTGCAAATATTTTCTAGTAAAAGGATCTGTTTTTGGGTATAAAAAAGTGATGGATGTAGCAAGTTTCTGGTTTCCAATTAACCAGGCCCATTTTGTTTTGGCTTTATCTTTGTCAGAGATTCTGAAATTTGTCACTTCCCTCAAGCTCTGCATATCAAATAGTGTATTGTTCATCACTTTATTTGATATTGTTTTATTAGAATTTCTTTTGATGCTGTTTCCACAGAAATCTAACGGTTTATCAACCATGGTGAAGTTACATGTCAAAAAGGCCGATGAGAGCCAGTTCCTGTATGAGACTACAGTTGAGATGCCAGTGGATGACTTACTGAAAGACTTAACAGCCATTTACAATGGTCGGCTCAAGATCCAGCGAATCTGTGCAGGTTAGTGACAAGGACATCCTTGGGCTCAAAGAAAGTATTGTTTAGTAGATCTGCTTAAACCAAAGTCTTTACAATGTTTGTATCTCATAGTTTCCATTATCTATATATCATATTATGAGGGGAAAAATAAACAATGTGGGAGAAAAATTAAACATACCCACTTATCAGTCTTATGATGAGTAATTTTCACCAGCCCAATGTCACTTTCTTTCCCTGAGTAGAGGCCATCAATTTAACTGTGTTGATGACCATAAATGTCATGTGGTTAGTGTACTGTATATTTCAAAACAATTTGCAAAAGGGAATTTATTTTGTTTCCACTCTTTGTCAACTTATGCTAACAGTATGCTTTACAGCTTTGGTGAAGCACATAGAATCACAAAGTGAACAGAATTTCATAAAAGTTATATTTAGAAGAATAAAAGTAATTTGTATGATAGTGACAAGTGATTCTGAAAAACAACAAAATAATGCGGCAGACATGTATTTAATGTATATATAAATGTACTTGTTTATGAAACTGTATCAATTTTCATTCAGAATTTGAGAAGAAAATAAATTATTTATAGATTTAAATGTAAGTCAGAAGTCTATTGTATTGTAAAGTATTTGATGATGAATCTGTTCAGAAATGGAAGAACTGGCTAAACATGGTATAACTCTGCCCCCAAATATGATGGGTCTGACAGATGACCAGATTGTTGATCTCAAACTGAAGGATGAGTGGGCAGATAAATGTGTACCTAGTGGAGGGGCCAAAATGAAAAAGGATCCAATTGGTCGCAGAAATGGGATGGGTAAGTCTTCATAGAATCATAGAGGTGCTAAAGTAGAAACCTACTGCAGTTGTAAAAGCAATCTGTAGACAATATTCTGAGATGAGATCAAAGCTTTGTTTTTCTTGTTTAGTGTTCGCCAGATGGTTTTATACCTGTGTGTTGTGATGGTTTTATACCTGTGTGTGGGGTTTTATACCTGTGTGTTGTGATGGTTTTATACCTGTGTGTTGTGATGGTTTTATACCTGTGTGTTGTGATGGTTTTATACCTGTGTGTTGTGATGGTTTTATACCTGTGTGTTGTGATGGTTTTATACCTGTGTGTTGTGATGGTTTTATACCTGTGTGTTGTGATGGTTTTATACCTGTGTGTTGTGATGGTTTTATACCTGTGTGTTGTGATGGTTTTATACCTGTGTGTTGTGATGGTTTTATACCTGTGTGTTGTGATGGTTTTATACCTGTGTGTTGTGATGGTTTTATACCTGTGTGTTGTGATGGTTTTATACCTGTGTGTTGTGATGGTTTTATACCTGTGTGTTGTGATGGTTTTATACCTGTGTGTTGTGATGGTTTTATACCTGTGTGTTGTGATGGTTTTATACCTGTGTGTTGTGATGGTTTTATACCTGTGTGTTGTGATGGTTTTATACCTGTGTGTGGGGTTTTATACCTGTGTGTTGTGATGGTTTTATACCTGTGTGTTGTGATGGTTTTATACCTGTGTGTTGTGATGGTTTTATACCTGTGTGTGGGGTTTTATACCTGTGTGTTGTGATGGTTTTATACCTGTGTGTTGTGATGGTTTTATACCTGTGTGTTGTGATGGTTTTATACCTGTGTGTTGGGTTTTATACCTGTGTGTTGTGATGGTTTTATACCTGTGTGTTGTGATGGTTTTATACCTGTGTGTTGTGATGGTTTTATACCTGTGTGTGGGGTTTTATACCTGTGTGTTGTGATGGTTTTATACCTGTGTGTTGTGATGGTTTTATACCTGTGTGTTGTGATGGTTTTATACCTGTGTGTTGTGATGGTTTTATACCTGTGTGTTGTGATGGTTTTATACCTGTGTGTTGTGATGGTTTTATACCTGTGTGTGGGGTTTTATACCTGTGTGTTGTGATGGTTTTATACCTGTGTGTTGTGATGGTTTTATACCTGTGTGTTGTGATGGTTTTATACCTGTGTGTGGGGTTTTATACCTGTGTGTTGTGATGGTTTTATACCTGTGTGTTGTGATGGTTTTATACCTGTGTGTTGTGATGGTTTTATACCTGTGTGTGGGGTTTTATACCTGTGTGTTGTGATGGTTTTATACCTGTGTGTTGTGATGGTTTTATACCTGTGTGTTGTGATGGTTTTATACCTGTGTGTTGTGATGGTTTTATACCTGTGTGTTGTGATGGTTTTATACCTGTGTGTTGTGATGGTTTTATACCTGTGTGTTGTGATGGTTTTATACCTGTGTGTTGTGATGGTTTTATACCTGTGTGTTGTGATGGTTTTATACCTGTGTGTTGTGATGGTTTTATACCTGTGTGTTGTGATGGTTTTATACCTGTGTGTTGTGATGGTTTTATACCTGTGTGTTGTGATGGTTTTATACCTGTGTGTTGTGATGGTTTTATACCTGTGTGTTGTGATGGTTTTATACCTGTGTGTTGTGATGGTTTTATACCTGTGTGTTGTGATTAGAGAGTTTAAATGAGAGGTTTAGTTGTCTCTAATTATACTGTTATTATAGCATAATTGATGACACAGGTGATGATATTACATTGTTTTTGTTTCATTCACAGCTCCAAATGATAAGATGGCTGAAGTTTTGACAAAAACAATGAAAGAGGCAAAAGACATGATCAGCAAGGTAGTTGAGACATACTGAGAAATAATGTAGTTTATAACATTAGCATGTGTATAATTGCTAATTACCTTCCCTCTCATACCCATTTTATCTGTACTATATATCCTGTACAGAATTTGCCAAATTTGTAATAAATCTTGAAAAATTACTTCACTAGCATATATGGGGAATTTTCTCAACAGGACTGTAAAAATATTTGTGTCGATGTTAATGATTTGCAGTAGAAACACAATTTGTAGGGTTAGTTGTAGCGTTAGTTGTAACGTTAGTTGTAGTAGTGTTAGTTGTAGCATTAGTTGTTGTAACGATAGTTGTAGCGTTAGTTGTAGCATGAGTTGTTGTAACGATAGTTGTAGCGTTAGTTGTAGCATTAGTTGTTGTAGCATTAGTAGTAGCGTTAGTTTTAACGTTAGTTATTGTAGCGTTAGTAATAGCATTAGTTGTAGCATTAGTTGTAGCGTTAGTTGTAACGTTAGTTGTTGTAGCGTTAGTTGTAGCGTTAGTTGTAGCATTAGTTGTTGTAGCGTTAGTTGTTGTAGCGTTAGTTGTAGCGTTAGTTGTAGCGTTAGTTGTTGTAGCGTTAGTTGTAGCATTAGTTGTAGCGTTAGTTGTAGCGTTAGTTGTTGTAGCGTTAGTTGTAGCGTTAGTTGTTGTAGCGTTAGTTGTAGCGTTAGTTGTAGCGTTAGTTGTTGTAGCGTTAGTTGTAGCGTTAGTTGTAGCGTTAGTAGTAGTGTTAGTAGTAGTGTTAGTTGTAACGTTAGTTGTTGTAGCGTTAGTTGTTGGAGCGTTAGTTGTAACGTTAGTTGTTGTAGCGTTAGTAGTAGCGTTAGTTGTAGCGTTAGTAGTAGTGTTAGTTGTAGCCTTAGTTGTAACGTTAGTTGTTGTAGCGTTAGTAGTAGCGTTAGTTGTAGCGTTAGTTGTAGCATTAGTTGTAGCGTTAGTTGTAGTGTTAGTAGTAGTGTTAGTTGTAGCGTTAGTTGTAGCATTAGTTGTAGCGTTAGTTGTAGTGTTAGTAGTAGTGTTAGTTGTAACGTTAGTTGTTGTAGCGTTAGAAGTAGCATTTGTTGTAGCGTTAGTTGTCTTTTCAGAAAAAGGTACAAATGGATGAGTATGTAACTCAGACCACAGTGAAGGAAGCCATAGATATTCTGAGAGGAGCAGTAATGATAGTGTACCCAATGAACCTGCCTCCACATGACAATATACGTATGGAGTTTGAAAACACAGAGGACTTGGAAGGCACTCAGGTACACTTATATTAAGGAACTTGGTCTGCTTGTCCTTCTACGACACAAGATTATACATTCTCCACCAATTTCTTTTCAACTTGTTTATAATTTCCTTTTTAATTTCAATAATTTTATTTTGAATTGTACTTTTATAAATATCATACAAATTCATCATATGTCCTTAAGTGATAATTTGATATTTAGTGCTGTTTGTAAGATATATCACAGATGATCAGTAGTCGTTGTGTATTTAGGAGTTGTACCTCTTTTCTTTTTAGATGTGATAATTTTTCCCCAAAGAGCACCTGCTCCTGTTCTTGGATGATATCTATCTTGTGAATTCATCATCCAAACCCAACATATTTTGACAAGGGTTATGCCCCTTGTCAGATATCTTATCAGATTTTAACTTTTTAATTGGTATACATTTGGGTCTTGCAGTAGTTATGTGATTAATAATTATTATTTCATGTGTTTATCCGCTTTCCCTTTTTCATAAAGGGATGAGGCCAAGGGTGCTTGTGTCATCCTGTGGTGGTTGGTTATTGGTCTTTCGTCTTTTGCAATTCTTCTATCACTAGGTGTTGTCTTAACAACAAACAACAGACTGTTGTGGCAACATGCTGGTTACCATTCTATTTAGCGTTAAAGTTCCAGAGAAAAAATTGCTTATACATATTCTTACATTTCCTGTTCCTATGTCAAGTCTCAATAGACCACCAGTCCAATCTCTTACTGGTTCACGAAGAGCAGCATGTATCCGAATCAAATCGATCAGATGTTACCAAGTAACAGACTAGTTCAAGGTCTGTATCTAATGTCACACGATACCTAGTGCAAAATCTGTATCAGATGTTACATGTTACTTGTATCAGATGTTACCAAGTAACAGACTAGCTCAAAATCTGTATCAGATGTTACCAAGTAACAGACTAGTTTTAAATCTGTATCAGATGTTACCAAGTAACAGACTAGCTTAAAATCTGTATCAGATGTTACATGTTACCTGTATCAGATGTTACTAAGTAACAGACTAGCTCAAAATCTGTATCAGATGTTACCAAGTAACAGACTAGTTCAAGGTCTGTATCAGATGTTACCAAGTAACAGACTAGTTCAAGGTCTGTATCAGATGTTACCAAGTAACAGACTAGTTCAAGGTCTGTATCAGATGTTACCAAGTAACAGACTAGTTCAAGGTCTGTATCAGATGTTACCAAGTAACAGACTAGCTTAAAATCTGTATCAGATGTTACATGTTACCTGTATCAGATGTTACTAAGTAACAGACTAGTTCAAGGTCTGTATCAGATGTTACCAAGTAACAGACTAGCTCAAGGTCTATATCTGATGTTAACAAGTAACAGACTAGTTCAAGGTCTGTATCTAATGTTACCAAGTAACAGACTAGTTCAAGGTCTGTATCAGATGTTACCAAGTAACAGACTAGTTCAAGGTCTGTATCAGATGTTACCAAGTAACAGACTAGCTCAAGGTCTGTATCAGATGTTACCAAGTAACAGACTAGCACAAGGTCTGTATCTAATGTTACCAAGCAACAGACTAGCTCAAGGTCTGTATCTAATGTTACCAAGTAACAGACTAGTTCAAGGTCTGTATCTAATGTTACCAAGTAACAGACTAGCTCAATGTCTGTATCTAATGTTACCAAGTAACAGACTAGTTCAAGGTCTGTATCTAATGTTACTAAGTAACAGAATAGTTCAAGGTCTGTATCAGATGTTACCAAGTAACAGACTAGTTCAAGGTCTGTATCAGATGTTACCAAGTAACAGACTAGCTAAAGGTCTATATCTGATGTTAACAAGTAACAGACTAGTTCAAGGTCTGTATCTAATGTTACCAAGTAACAGACTAGTTCAAGGTCTGTATCTAATGTTACCAAGTAACAGACTAGCTAAAGGTCTATATCTGATGTTAACAAGTAACAGACTAGTTCAAGGTCTGTATCTAATGTTACCAAGTAACAGACTAGTTCAAGGTCTGTATCTAATGTTACCAAGTAACAGACTAGCTCAAGGTCTGTATCTAATGTTACCAAGTAACAGACTAGTTCTTTAATTGTGTATATCTTATACATTAAACATTTAATCGCTTTGTTGACTTTTTAGGCTTCAACTGAAGTGCTACCTGAAGCCAATACCTCAGTATGGTTCTCTGGCAAGGAGATGTTGAGGGGGAAACTTTTGAAGGATTTTGTCGGTAAAAATGAGAAAACAAAGATCATAGCCAAGCTGCAAAAGGTAGGCTATACAAATGTTGAATTTCAAGGAATGGAAAGCTAAACACCTTATTTATCCGACAACAAGTCAATGCATTATACTAAGCCCTACCATAGACCTGTATTGCTGTTCAGTGAAATAACAAATTTAAATGATTTAACTGGTAATGACTTTCAGCAAGAAATAATTTGTGTACCCTCTGGATTTTTTGTTTATTAATTATATACATATTTATTTTTTGGTATCTTGTTAAAACTGATATGAGCATGCTGTTAATTAGACTGATTCTCATCAATGAAGTTACTGGTATGAACTATCGACTACCACTATTTTATGATTGTTTGAATGATAAAAGACTGAATCAATGAAAATCATACATTACTCCCACCAAATATTGTGTGCAAGGTTTTAATTTCCACATAAGTATGATGGTTGTGTGGTAATGTTTCCAGCGAGGCCTGGGTGTGCCCCAGAGAGAGCAGGTGGTTAGTGAGGAAGAACAGAAGAAGATGATGGCATACTACTACAAAAAGCAGGAGGACTACAAGGTTTGTCAGCTGTTCACGTTTAAATAATAAACCAATACTTTTTTATTAGTCATTTTTGTCTCAATCTGTAGAAACAATCTTTACTAATGAAAAAGTCCCTTAAAACATAAGATCTGTTGATGATTTTAACTGTCTAATACAAAGTGAGTGGGATACCCTTTTTTTGTCCAAGATATCTGGACCATGATCCTTCAGCTGATTTTTTATTTTACCTTTAAACCCGAGTCTAGTAACCCAACATTTTGGCGTGATCAGAATATAGTTGTCTGAAGCTACTGAATGGATTTTAGTAATGATTGCGGTTCTACATCCGACTGTAATCAGTCATTGTCTTCATTGGTCAAATGTCACACAGCAAATGCTGGTGTGTAGAATTTTGGGCATGTTATAGATTTTCATCATTTCTGTTTACAGAGTAGAAAGTTAAAAACCTGATTAGAAAGATGTTTGTAGATGTACTGAATCATTGTCCATTAGAGTTTTAAGGGTCAAAGGTTACACTGGACTAAATTTGAGTTGCTTCACACGTATGACAATACCATAGATAATTTGATTTGTTTTGTTTCAGAAATTACAAGCAGAAGCAGACGATGCTTATATGGACCAAGAGTGGGCAGACAGTGGAGCACTGAAGCGGAACTTAAATGGGCTTCGGGATATTAAATGGGGTGGTCCTCGGTGATATCAGTGTGTATATCTTTTACATGCATATTGAACAAAACATTTGCTTTTAAGATCTGATAATCTGTTGTTCATCAACAGGTTACTTCCAAAGTAAGAAAGAAAGGTTTTCTGACATTGTAAAAATTAATTATAATGACAACAGATTCATATGATGAAAAAAACTCCAGATGGGATTGAACTCATTGTGTTGGAGGAGGACTGTAGATTTATAAAGAAAAGTTGGCTATAATTTCAAATCTTTATGTGATAGTTTTCAAACTACACATTCTTATAGGTGCATCGCAAGATCTTGAATTATATCTGATGAACACAGGTATACTGTAGGTGTACTCTACGAGGAGTTATGTCCCTTGGACTACCTGACGTTATTGCTACACATTATAACAATCAGATAGTTAATTGAGAGTGACATTAAATTGTTTAATGTACATTGTTTGATCACTGTTTGTTAAAATGATTATAGTTTCATCATGTTTTTGTAGTGTATATTTCATACATCAAAACTTTGTGTTCTATAAAATTCATTTGATTTCCTTTCTTCACATATTTTATTGTGACATGTGGCATTTTAGACCATATGGTTATATTTACATAATACCTACATTCCGTCCATTATAAATATATGTACAAGAAAACAACATTGTCACCATTCCAAGTGGTTTACCATTATTTCCATTGTAATCATACTCATTATCAATCAAGCATGTAGTTTGCTGGATGTAAGTAAGGATGAAAAATAAAAACATAATGATGAGAAATTTACGTGTTTGTTGTGAGCATTGAATCACCAGAGCTGAGATTATTCATGAAAACTTTTGAATCTTGATTCAATGTGAATCTGAATCCTGATCCGGCAGTATGTGTACAATATTATGCTGTAATCTATCCACCACACAATAAACACTGTGTAATACGAAGACCTGTTTGTGAAATGGTTTCTGTATAATTGTACATCAAACAAGAAATCAACAACAATCAACAGTCTTTTCCCCATTTTAATTGTTCAGTATTTTGATATTGTAGTTATACATGGAAACTATATTCAACAGATCTACAATACAAACATACTGTCACAACACTAATCATACGTCATGTAAAAAAAATCCTTAACACTCGTGTACATCTTGTAGTTAACAAAGTCTGATATGGTTTGGTCAAAAATGAAATTCACATCATTTCTTTCAATACTTGGAACCCCTCTAGTAGATATGTGCTCATATCATTTCACCAGATTTTTGAGGAATTAAAAAACATGAAAAAAAAACCAGAGATAAGTTGAATTCCTTTTTGTTTTAATAATAAAAATTGAGGAATTCCAAAGGATAACTGATAATAGGTGAGAAGTTTGAAAAAAACCTTATATACTTTAAAACACCTAACATAAATAATGATGACTGATGGGTGACTTTATGATAAACTGACGTCTATATATATCTATACATATATACACGTATATGTGTTACCCGTGTACATTCATGTTTCTAACCAGGAAAGAGACAAAAAAAGGGAACACATTCATGTAAGTTAAGGCTGTGTTGCTAACACTGTAGAAGGGATATCTGGGGTCATCGGAACAGAGGGAAGAAGGGGCTTTATGTGGGACGATCATGAATATAGGGGCATATTTTGTACCTTGTAACACAAGAAGGGATTTATATTTTCAACAAGGTTATTTTTTTCTACAACAGCTTGCATTTATTAGGTGGGTGAAATTGAATTGGTGGAATGTTAGGTTTGACCAGGTTGTTAATGTGGGAAAACTTTTAGCAGGGTATTATCCTGTATAAACCTGTAAATTATAATAAAGTTTTGTCAGCACTATAGTCAGCATATCCCATACCATTACAGTATATCTTTACAAGACAGAAATATACATCCCTGGTGCCAGATGGAGTTCCAAGTCTACCCACAATAGAACATTACAACAAACCAGTGTTATTCCTTTACATGTTTGTGATTGTTGTCCTTCAAATACACTGATAATGGAAGACTTGTGACAAGTTCTTAACAAAAGTCTAATGTAGTGACACTTACCCTGAAGGTTCCCAGGTATAATTACCAGAATTCTGCCATTATTCATTTTGAACACACCATGCTAACAGTATCTTTGTTTTATTGAAGCAGAAATCTAAGTACAAATTTATTAAACCTTGTTCTGCCATTTATTTAGTTAGACCTGTATTTACATTTGGACAAATAAGAAAATCAACCAATTGTTTTCTGTAGAATTGATCTGATCACCTGAGTTTCTATCTAAGAATGAGCCACCCAAATAAGGGGAGACAATCCATATGAAGCCATCCAAAATATTGAAAATACTGTGTGAAAATAACAGTAAACAGGTCCTATTAAATGTCTGTTACAGATCTTATTATATGAAAGTCATGATAAGGTATCTAAAATTAAACTTCAGAGATGAAACGGACAATATTGCATTATATATATATATATATAGATATAAATTAAATGACTTCATGAAAATGTATACACATGTACTTCAAACTGAGATATATACAAATTTTTACAGGTAAAATATTTGTCGACTCACAAAAATAAACATTAGAAAATGTGATGAATCAACAAGTATACATATCTTTATGACTAGACTGATTTCAATGTCTATAAAACACTTTCTTGCTGCATTCATTAAAATATTCTAAATATTGCTAAAAAATTGAACAGAGAGAATGTGCCCTACAGCTAATTTCTCCCACCATTACATAAGCAGGCCTGACCAAAGCTGTGAAGATGCAACTCTTATCCTGTTGATTTTGTATGTTGCGTTTTCTACAATGTAACCCTATGCCTGCTATTGAAGAAAATTAAAACAATGTACTCTAAAAGTTCTACAATTAATACCTCCCCTTGGCATACCATCTAAACTGATTGCTGAACTAACCAGTCTTTACTGCAATACAACAAGTTTTTCCCATGGTAAAGTTTAGTCCTTATTGAAAGAAACATCCACAGTTATTGTGTGACATTATGTCTGATCCTGTTTCTATATATAGAATATAAATATGGTATTTTTATGTTCCAATATTTGAAAATGGCATCTTCAAAAAGAAATTTCACCAGGCAAGAAGATAGGTTTTCCATCATGGTGGTCAATTATGATATGATTTGCAATCTACTTAAACCCCATTAATAAACAATACTTTAATATTTACTTATCTGTAGGTTTAGAAAAAAATATTGACAAATATCATGTGTATTGATGTAAGTTGGTGGATTATGGAAAAATTGTACCCTGTGTTGACCAGAGGCTGGCTCTATCACAGATCACTGTAATACCAGGAGATCACTGTAATACCAGGCCACAGACAAGGTGCCAGATTAACTGTGTGATATTTACCCTTCAAATGAGAACACAGACTCTGATCTCTACAAATGTATAATGGCAATACTCGACAGGATGACATCCTTAAACGTGACAATATTTCTGTGTGATACATGGCCATGCTTTGGTGAATTCTGTTTTATATACATACTTTTTCCATGAAGTTTTAGGAGACACATTGAAATACTGTTCTCCATTTCCTAAAGGCTGAGAAAAGGATGTGTCTTGTCAGATTAAACTTGACCGTAAGCCAATCAGCATTTTTTATATTTACTAGAAGATCTCACTGATGTGTTAATAATTCAGTTAAAACTAGTGAAATTTTTAAGATCCTAGGAAATGACCAATCTGTGCTGACATGGTTGTGGTCTTTGTTAGGACACGTCATCCTAATTGCTTTGGATAGTGACTGGTAGTCACCATCTACTACAACATGACCCTGGCTGTTTACCGGATGATAGATCCAGCAAACAAACAAATCAAATATATGAATCTAATTTAAATTCTTGTAGTGGTGAGAACTTTATGTAAATATTTCCACTAAATAGAAGAGACAGTTTTCTACAACAGTATCGTCAGTAATGCAGTGCAGTGTTAATTACAGAAAAGAAACTCGGAAATAAAGATGAAAATTTTGAAATAATTCATATTGATTCTTAAAAAACAATTAACAATGCTTTATTGATTCAGTTTGACAAAAAATCAGTGGAGAAAGATGGATGACCTACACAGGTATATGAATGCATACATGTTGCCAAACCTACAGGAAAATTCAGCCATTGAGTCGCAGAATAAACCACTATCAGACTTTAAAAAGGAAGCTGAACCAATAATAAATATACATATTACACTGTAGGTTTTATATAACAAGGTATATTTCATCATTTTTTCATACTCTCTCAGGTATTGTTAAATAATTCAATTTGAAGTTTTCCTTTAAGTCAATCTATCTTTATATGGAGACACTGAGTGATCCTTTCATGTCAGCAGTCTAGTATACATACTGATGGGAACTTGACGCATATAATAATGATACACATTGGTACAATGTCTGGTGAGAGTAGAAAACATTGATAATCATGAATCTCACAAAAATCACAAGGGATAAACCATGTATCATTTATTTATCATTAATAAAATGAAATATGTACATTTAAAATTCTTTAAAAACACTTTTATCCTTTGGTAAAGGGTAATTTACAACATAACTATATATATAAGCACTATAAACATAAAATGATTGTGTTCAAATTAACGCCAGTTGTATATTACGAGATTCAATCATTTAATGATGCATTATTAATGTATGAAACACATTATTATATCAAGATATTATTTGACTGCTGCGCTAATAATAACCTGAACAAATAAAACATATTCATTAAAATATTATGTAAATATGTAAATCCCTTGTCAAGTTCAGATAAAAAAACAACATTTGTATAAATGATAAAATATTACAATACCATGATATTTTTGTGTTCTAGTGTAGACAGACAAATAGGATGATGCTAAAAGGGATTCATATTTGAATGTAAAAATGCATTACTAACAAAAACATAACATTCAAGCAAAACTATCTACATGCAGTAATATCACGTTTGGTATGTTATAGGCTTTTAAAAGAGTTACCTCCCCTGTATATAGTTCCCCTGTTTGCCATTTTGTTTCACTCTATTGCATACTGAACTAGACATGTAAATGGGGAAATTGTACAGTTAAACTGTAACTAATGCTAAGAAGAAGGAAAAACACTTGGTATGCCCTATGTTATCATAACAAAATTCTCCTAAATCTATTGTGAAACCACCAAAAAAGTACTGTAAGCCTGCACCTGTACTGATATTTCACAGTACTGTAGAACCCCTACAAGTACCTGTTCTATATTTTACAGTACTGTAGAACCCCTACAAGTACCTGTTCTATATTTTACAGTACTGTAGAACCCCTACAAGTACCTGTTCTATATTTTACAGTACTGTAGAACCCCTACAAGTACCTGTTCTATATTTTACAGTACTGTAGAACCCCTACAAGTACCTGTTCTATATTTTACAGTACTGTAGAACCCCTACAAGTACCTGTTCTATATTTTACAGTACTGTAGAACCCCTATAAGTACCTGTTCTATATTTTACAGTACTGTAGAACCCCTATAAGTACCTGTTCTATATTTTACAGTACTGTAGAACCCCTATAAGTACCTGATCTATATTTTACAGTACTGTAGAACCCCTACAAGTACCTGTTCTATATTTTACAGTACTGTAGAACCCCTACAAGTACCTGTTCTATATTTTACAGTACTGTAGAACCCCTACAAGTACCTGTTCTAAAATAATACAATAACCTTAACAAAATAATTGATTGTTATTGCACTAACTGTTTGCTTATATATGGTAAACCTCTACACAGAATTGGCAGGTGGCAGAAACATAAAAAATGGTATTTCAAAATTATCTTAAAGATTGATCCTACATGTTGAATTGGATCCCTGTATAAAATACATAATTATAAAATCTCTGATTTATTCTTGGTTTGGCAGCTGGATGATTGCCAATATGATAGATCACTACCTCCATACTTCTGTAATAAATACCTGGTAGAGATAACACAGATCACTACCTCCATACTTCTGTAATAAGTACCTGGTAGAGATTGCCATTATGATAGATCACTACATCCATACTTCTGTAATTAGTACCTGGTAGAGATAACACAGATCACTACCTCCATACTTCTGTAATACGGTAAGTACCTGGTAGAGATTGCCATTATGATAGATCACTACCTCCATACTTCTGTAATCAGTACCTGGTAGAGATAATACAGATCACTACCTCCATACTTCTGTAATAAGTACCTGGTAGAGATAACACAGATCTGTACCTCCATACTTCTGTAATAAGTACCTTGTAGAGATAACACAGATCACTACCTCCATACTTCTGTAATTAGTACCTGGTAGAGATAACACAGATCTGTACCTCCATACTTCTGTAATAAGTACCTGGTAGAGATAATACAGATCTGTACCTCCATACTTCTGTAATAAGTACCTTGTAGAGATAACACAGATCACTACCTCCATACTTCTGTAATTAGTACCTGGTAGAGATAACACAGATCACTACCTCCATACTTCTGTAATAAGTACCTGGTAGAGATTGCCATTATGATAGATCTGTACATCCATACTTCTGTAATAAGTACCTGGTAAAGATTGCCATTATGATATATCTGTACCTCCATACTTCTGTAATAAGTACCTGGTAGAGATTGCCATTATGATAGATCTGTACCTCCATACTTCTGTAATAAGTACCTGGTAGAGATTGCCATTATGATAGATCTGTACCTCCATACTTCTGTAATAAGTACCTGGTAGAGACAACACTGATCACTTCTCTACCTCTACACTTCTAAAACCTGGTAGTGATTCATGAAACCATTCCTCATCACAAAGAAATGTGATAATTTGAAAAATTGAAAAAGAAATTTTACATATTTCTTAAAGAGTGGCAAAATATACCATTTTATGAAATCTTATGAAATCAACACTGCTCATTAAATTTATGAACTTATGAAATCACCATTGAATTCTGTACAACACTGATTAAGGTTGCATTCTGTATTTCCTTTTGTTTTACAGAGAACTTTAGTTTGTACCTGTATATTGTATCTTATTTACTACTAAAATCCTCCAGGCATGAATTTACACCTCCAGACTTCAAGACAACTACATTTATTAAAGCACCAAATAGGAAACACATTTCCTGATATAACACTGGAAATCATATCACCAAATGCTTAAATGACCGATCAAAGTCAATCACAGGTTAAAAGGTTATACGTGTATCAGCCAATCATAAACAAGCTCACATTCGATTCAGCCATTCACAGCATCTGTACTAAATGACAAAGGAATACCACAAGCTTTGACCGACCACAACAGCCAATACATTTAGTTAAAGGTGTGGCTACCTTTCTGTGATGTACTAGCTAACTGTAGAACATTGCTAAACACCCATCACTGACTCATCCATAGTAATTATTTAAGGTACGGTCCCCAGGATCACTCCGTAGAGTGTCCTCAGCCTCAAAGTCAGTTCTTAGAGGAATGTGTGACTCAAAGTCTCGTCGCAGAGTAGCATCTCTGTCCCTACGTAGTGTGGATCGTGGTTCAAACCTGACAATCTCAATCCTGTCTATGGAATCTGCCCGTGACAGTGTGGGAGTGTCCAAGTGATTGGGAGGAGGTAACACATTTGAATGTGTTGGATCAGTTATATCCAGCTTCACCTTCTTTTTGCGTCGATTGTTTATCATGAGTTTGATCACAACTATTATAAGGAGGGCGATGATTCCAAAACAAACCCCGAGGACTAGATACAGCACTGCTTTCTCGTGGTTCTCTGAAACAAAAAAAAATCTTGAAAAGTTAAGATTGCGCCTTGTATATAAAATCACAGCATCAAGTGTATCACTTTGGATTATCTCCCTTTATCTATTTTACTCGTGGATGAAATGATAAATTATGAAAAGAATAGAATTAAGTAATATACTTTTCTGGCCTTTGTTGCCAGACTGGAGATAATTTATAGGATGATAAGATTTTCTGGCTCTTGGCTCTCATATTTCAGGCAGATATGACACAATAATGACCACACAGCCTTTTAACTATTGTCTACCTCTCCTGATATTGTAGCTGGATTATACGTCTGAATGTTCTTTGGAGTGAATTTAACAATCAGCATAAATGAACATTTTTATCTGAGGGAATGTTTATAGTACACACTATACAGTAGTCCAAACCTATCACCAGTCAGAATTGGCTATTTAATCATAATGGTGAACTATTGGGAGAGCTATTCTAGCATGTTTTATGAGATAATTGAAAAGTATTACTCCTCTATCACCATTCAGAATTGGTACTTTACTTTCTCTGTACCATTTCTTAGTTAGGAGCTGGTGCAACCCTAGAGGGTACAGTTATATACACACTGTATTTCTCTTTAGTATGTTGAAGTACACAGAATTTCAGAAATTTACCAACAAAAATCATCCTAAATTAAGATATCAGTTTTTTGCAGTAATTGTATTGCAATGTGAATGCTTACCCCTTAAGAAGTAGAATGTGTTGAACCAGTCAACAACCATGCCACTAGCTGCACGCTCCATACTGGTAGAGGGTACAATAGCTCCAGGGATTCTCAATGTGTGGTTATTGCATTGCACTGTTGTGTTTGGCAAATCACTGTCTTCACTCTTTTCTTTAGAGTTATCTCCCTTTTCAACAGTCAGGTCACCTTTCCTCCCAGGTTGTTTTGCATCATCTTAAAATTCAATAATATTTGTAAGGAGTATAAAATGATAAGCTGTGATGTTAGAAAGTAGTCGCATTGTTTTGCATCATCTTAAAATTAAAAAAAAAAAAAGAAAAAAAAAACGCTTTTATAAACAAAGAATATTTGTAATGAGTATAAAACAAGCTTAAAGTTAGTGTTGCATGCAACACATGTCCCCTGCCGTAAATTACTGTATTTATCAGCAAATAAGCCAATGTCTGCTAATAAGCCCAACAATGTTATGTTGTAAAGCAAATGGAAGCATATGCTACTTAAGTGTTTGCAATAAGCTAACCCTTTACTATGGATCCGAGTTTATATGTTGGCCCCATGATCTAATTGCAGAATAAAAACATTATTTTTTCAAGTAACGTAGAACTTGTTCTGTATCAGAAGTGTCTTGTTTTATTATTTATAAGCTTCCAGTGTATCAAGTTTCAACCAAATCCATCAATCCGTTCTCAAGTTATTGTCCGGAAACTAAAATGTGACAACAATTTCTATTTTTAGTAACAGTGACCATTGTAGTTGATCTTTTGACCCCAAACAAAATCCCACACTATATTGCCTTATAAACTACCATTGTATGAAGTTTGATCCAAATCCATCAATCTGTTTTCAAACTGTTTCTGGAAACCAACATCCGAACAAACAGACGGACGGACGGACGGACGGTTTCACCGGTAGGGAACTAATAATAAGCTGCGATGTTAGAAAGTAGTCGCTTGTTCATATCTAAAATGTTCATGAACAAGACAACTCAGGGAATTACAGTTTCTTACTTAATGTGATAATAAATGTATTGTATCTCTATCCTTTTATTCTTCTCCACAAACTTTATCTGTTGTTTTTATCCCTTTATACACAGATGACTTATGATAAGCCCATCTATATTTACTGCAGGTGACAATTTTATTTAATGGTGATAACCTTGATGATTTAATGGTGATAACCTTGGTAATTTTACTTAATGATGATAACCTTGATGATGTTATTTGAAAGCGATAACCTGCAGTTAAACAAACCAATTTTGTTCATCCCTCTCATGGCATTCTCTGTAAGTGATAAGTTTGTATAAGGCATTGTTTTTAAACATAATACCGTTATCAAACCATTGCAATGTTATCCTGTACACATAGAAGACTGAAAAAGACAGGTGAACACTAAAACTTTTAACCCAGCAGCTTGATGATCAGCTCTTATGTAACATAAACAAGAGGCCCATGGGCCTTAACGGTCATCTGACATTAGATACAAGTTATTTGACCCCTGTGACCTTTAAAGTGGGTCAAGGTCATTTATTTGAACAAACTTGGTAGAGCTCCATGCCAGTATGCTCTGTGCCAAGTATTAGCCCCCTAGACCTTCTAGTATTTGAGAAGAAGTTGTTTGAATGAAAAGTTTACGCACGGCGGACGGCGCACGGCGGACGACGACGGACGAAGCACGATGGCTATAGGTCATCTGGACCCTTTGGGTCAGATGACTTAAAAAAGGGAACCATGGTCATACCTGTAGGGAATATGGTCATACCTGTAGGGAATATGGTCATACCTGTAGGGAATATGGTCATACCTGTAGGGAACCATGGTCATACCTAGAGGGAACCATGGTCATACCTGTAGGGAACCATGGTCATACCTGTAGGGAACCATGGTCATACCTGTAGAGAACCAAGGTCATACCTGTAGGGAACCATGGTCATACCTGGAGGGAATATGGTCATACCTGTAGGGAACCATGGTCATACCTGTAGAGAACCGTGGTCATACCTGTAGGGAATATGGTCATACCTGTAGGGAACCATAGTCATACATGTAGAGAACCATGGTCATACCTGTAGGGAATATGGTCATACCTGTAGGGTACCATGGTCATACCTGTAGGGAATATGGTCATACCTGTAGGGAACCATGGTCATACCTGTAGGGAACCATGGTCAAACCTGTAGAGAACCAAGGTCATACCTGTAGGGAACCATGGTCATACTTGTAGGGAATATGGTCATACCTATAGGGAATATGGTCATACCTGTAGGGAACCATGGTCAAACCTGTAGAGAACCATGGTCATAGCTGTAGGGAATATGGTCATACTTGTAGGGTACCATGGTCATACCTGTAGGGAATATGGTCATACCTGTAGGGAACCATGGTCATACTTGTAGGGAATATGGTCATACCTATAGGGAATATGGTCATACCTGTAGGGAACCATGGTCATACCTGTAGGGAACCATGGTCATAGCTGTAGGGAATATGGTCATACTTGTAGGGTACCATGGTCATACCTGTAGGGAATATGGTCATACCTGTAGGGAACCATGGTCATACTTGTAGGGTATATGGTCATACCTATAGGGAATATGGTCATACCTGTAGGGAACCATGGTCATACTTGTAGGGTATATGGTCATACCTGTAAGGAATATGGTCATACCTGTAGGGAACCATGGTCATACCCGTAGGGAACCATGGTCATACCTGTAGGGAATATGGCCAGATCTAGTGTGACATAACAGTAACATAACAGAAATAAAAGTAGAGAACCATGGTAATACCTGTAGGGAACCATGGTCATACCTGTAGGGAATATGGTCATACCTGTAGGGAATATGGCCAGATCTAGTGTGACATAACAGTAACATAACAGAAATAAAAGTAGAGAACCATGGTAATACCTGCTGGGAACACGTCTGGAGCCCTTGTGATGGTGTTGTGGATTGAAGACGACGTTGTTGAGGTGGTCAGGTCACTTGGAATGTTGCTGTCGCTGTCTCCTATGTCAATATTGACCACATTTGTTGACGGCTTCTTTTTCTTTTTCTTCTTCTTATGATGATGTCGACTGTTTTCTTTTAATATTCGTTTAGGAACTGAAACAAGTAAAAGTGAAGAGAATCAGTGAGCAATCCATGACACATACACACACACACATTTCAATATTGATTTCTTACACTACACTTTCAACCCGTTATAAAGAAATAAAGATTAGGCTTAGTCCATTAGTTCAGAGCAGTAAAAGGTCAGTTTGTTTATTTATTTATTTCCTTCCTCTTGTCTAAGCCTACAATGCAACTTTATGTACAGGGAGGATGCATAATGGTAGGGAGCCTCTTGGGACTAATTTAGCCTTTCTGTCGACAGATACAGTGTCAGTATGTAGAGGGTGATGTATAATGGTAGGGAAGTGCTCTTAAGGCAAACTTAGCCTCCCTGGCACCAGTGTCAGTATGTAGAGGGAGGATGAGTGATGGTAGGAAGCTTTTCAGGACTAATTAAGCTGTCCTGGCACCATATATGGTGTCAGTATGAAGAGGGTGATGTATAATGGTAGGAAGCCTCTCAGGACTAATTAAGCTGTCCTGGCACCATATATGGTGTTAGTATGAAGAGGGTGATGTATAATGGTAGGAAGCCTCTCAGGACTAATTAAGCTGTCCTGGCACCATATAGGGTGTTAGTATGAAGAGGGAACTGTATGATAGTGGGTAGCCTCTAAGACTTATTTAGCTTTCCTTGCACCAGTGTTGGTATGTGGAGGGAGGAGTCTGTGGATAGAGCAGTTTGTGGAGGGAGGAGTCTGTGGAGGGAGGAGTCTGTGGATAGAGCAGTTTGTGGAGGGAGGAGTCTGTGGAGGGAGGATGTGTGATGGTGGGGAGAGAAGAGTCTGTAGAGGGAGGAGTCTGTAGAGGGAGGAGTCAGTAGAGGGAGGAGTCTGTGGAGGTAGTAGTCAGTAGAGGGAGGATGTGAGTCTGTGGAGGCAGGATGTGTGATGGTGGGGAGAGAAGAGTCTGTGGATGGAGGAGTCTGTGTAGGCAGGAGTCTGTGGATGGAGGATGTGTGAAGGTGGGGAGAGAAGAGTCTGTGGAGGGAGGATCTGTAATTGTGGGAAGAGAGCAGTCTGTAGAGGGAGGAGTCTGGAGGGAGGATGTGTGATTGTGGGAAGAGGGCAGTCTGTAGAGGGAGGAGTCTGTGGATAGAGCAGTTTGTGGAGGGAGGAGTCTGTGGAGGGAGGAGTCTGTGGAGGGAGGATGTGTGATTGTGGGAAGAGAGCAGTCTGTAGAGGGAGGAGTCTGTGGAGGGAGGATGCGTGATTGTGGGAAGACAGCATTCTGTAGAGGGAGGAGTCTGTGGAGGCAGGAGTCTGTGGATAGAGCAGTTTGTGGAGGGAGGAGTTTGTGGAAGGAGGAGTCTGTGGAGGGAGGATGTGTGATTGTGGGAAGACAGCATTCTGTAGATGGAGGAGTCTGTGGAGGCAGGAGTCTGTGGAGGGAGGATGTGTGATTGTGGGAAGAGGGCAGTCTGTAGAGGGACGAGTCTGTGATGGTGGGGAGCCTCACTTTGTCTGTACAGGAACACTGTTTTTAATCCATTTACAGTTTTTTTCGTTCACAAATCATATGACTTTTTAAGGCATGTCATTTACAATCCCTCTAAGGATATGTCTTCCTTTTAGATGTACATACAATACCAAGGAAATAAGTGGAGAGTTTCCCTTATGTTAAATCCTTGATCCTCTTACATAGGAAGCCTTGCCATTCCACACATGTCAATGTCTCATTACATCAAAGCTGATTATTCTTACTAAATACCTGACTAAAACATCAGTACTACACAAGTAGGTAATGTTAACCAGTTCTCAGGGCACAGTTTTAACTGTTAACAAGTGGATTTAATTTACCCTGTCTCCAATGTCTACATTTCCAGACAACCAATTACTGTCAATTTAGATACTGAAAATGAAGGCCAACCTTTCTATGTTTTAGACCCCTTGTCCTGCAACATTTGACAAGCTCTAATTATACAGATGCTGTCGTACAGCCCTAGGAAGGTATAACAACCATGTGAGTAAGCTTTCCTTAGTCAAATTAAAAAGTGATGACAAATTGTGGTGACAAGTGATGAAAAGCAGTACACCATACACTTCTTATTTGGGTCACCAAGGATCATTGATTCTGCAAAATCCACAAGGGCCCCTCCACACTCATCTTCTAGGTCGCCAAGGATCAATGATTCAGCAAAATCCACAAGGGCCCCCTCCACACTCATCTTCTAGGTCACCAAGGATCAATGATTCTGCAAAATCCACGAGGGCCCCCTCCACATTCTTCTTCTAGGTCACCATAGATCATCCACAGGTGCCTCCTCATTGTCTAAGTCACCAAAGGTCATTTGGTCCTAAGAATTCACGCCCTTTCCATATAAATGATCACCAATGATTATCGGGGGCCCTTAATTCCATAGGTTACTTGACTTACACCCCTTGGCCATCCTTAAGCCATCAAATGACAGGCATCAATCTGAAGGAATGGTGATATCTTATCACAGTTGGTAAATTAGGGGTTAGAGTGACCTTTATTTGAGACATTGGAGAAGCATGTATAATCCAACTGATAGATATAAGATGTAGGTCCAGTGACCAATATTTCATATCCAGATGTAATAATCCTGAAGATGTAGACAAAAAAAAGTTTGATGAAGGTTGAACTTGACTGCTAAGTAAATTAATTAAACTTTTCATCATCAAATACATGAAAGAGATGAAGTTGTATTCAAACAACTAAACCAAGACAGTCAAACCAACAAAAATACAAACAGACAAGGTAAACTCTTATAGGTTAGAACAGATGCTAAAAATAACAAAAGGCCCAAGGGCCCTTAACGGTCACCTGAGGAATATATTTCAGTAATCTGGGGATTTTAAAATGTTGCAAAAATGTAATAACACTTGTGCAGGACCGTGTGTAAAACATCAGTACGAAGTTTGAACATGATCCACCCAGCAGTACTTGAGAGGAAGTCCAAAATGTCTTAGCCAATCAGAGGCCAGGGTGGCCATCTTGGATTTTGAATTGCCCCAAAAAGTTAAAACACTTGCCTGGACCTTGTGTAGAACATTCATATCAAGTTTCCCCTTTTCCCCCTCCTGTGGCCCCTATTGGGACTACGCCATTTTTTTTTTTTTTGCAAACTTGAAGCGGCTTCTCATGGGGATGCTTTGTGCCAAGTTTGGTCAAAATCCATTCAGTGGTTCTTGAGAAGAAGTCGAATATGTGAAAAGTTAACGACGCACGACGACAGACAAATCATGATGGCAATAGGTCACCATGAGCCTATGGTGAAGATCTCAGGTGCATGGTTTCTTGTTTCCTACCTGTAATAATTTGTGTTTCTCAAGAAATGGACTGGCCTGTACTGATATAGGTGTGTCCTTTGGTAAGACACCCTAAGTGCTCTGAAAAGCATGCGACAGAGATCCAATACATTGTTCATTGAGGTAACCACCAGCATTTACAAGGAGACACAACCTTAAAATGACCAATTGCTTTCATAGGCGATAAATGGAACAAACATGTAACAGAGGTAATTTTTGATTCCATTGCATCCACTATGATTCAAACCCAAACCTCTGGTCTGATGCTCAACTGATTGAGCTTAAGAGAAGTTTTCCCTAACTGAACATTATGTTGTAGCTAGTAATTATCAGGAAAGAAGATGTCCTCAAGCTTCCAGAGGTTACATTGATGCCTATGTGACATGGCTAAGTACTATTACCTGGTTCCTACATGGGCACCAATGTACCAGAGTTCATTATTTATTGCATTGCCTCCACTAGGAATCAAACCCGGAGCCTCTGGTTTACTAGTCTTATTCTCAACCAATGAGCTAGGAAGTTCTCTTTCCCCAAGCCTTACACTACGTCTAGCATTTATCACGGCATTTTCTTACCATCCTTTACCTTTAAATAAACTAAAATGATCAGGATTTAAATATGGATATCTAACATTTTGTTTTATAAAATCCTTATCAACATAGACCTAATCATTTGATTTGGAGAGACTATTTCCATGTCTAATCAACAGACCAATGTGTATGCACTGCCAGAGTTTATGTCCAGTTAATTAACAACCATTAAAGTTGGAAGAAAAAACATGTGCTTTAATTTAAGAAGTCAGATAAACATGTAAAAAAACTGCTGTTTTTGGTTTTAGAGTACAAGACAAACCCTGAACCCGTCAAACAGAATGGTACTTAGACAGAAAATAAAAAACATGTAAAAACACTGCTGTTTTTGGTTGTAGAGGTACAAGACAAACCCTGAATCCCATCATCATCAAACAGAAAGGCACTGAGAGAGAAAATAAGAAACATGTGCCCCAATGGTTTATATCCTCTACTCCTTACTGTCTCAAAGAAATGTCCCAAATCAATGAATGGAACAATGATTTCTTGTTTTATGCCATTCTTTAGCTGAATTCAGTGTCAACATCTACAGGATGTTTGTATTGACAAAATGAAGACATTAGGTGGTCAGTGGGTGCTGACTGAAGACTAAGCAACTATGAACAAACTTTGCTAATAGAAGTCTATTGCTTAACTTTTCTTACAAGAATCAAACATTCTATAACACTTGAGTATGTTAACGTAAAACACACTTCAAAAAATCACAAACTCAAAATTTACTGGTTGACCTTAATTTACCCAGAATTAAGCTAAATTGTTCTGAGGTTATTCTTTAACCTCTATCTCATTTTTCTTACTTATATTCTGTTGTCTGAAAAGCCCTTTCTCAGTTTTCGATTTCCAATCCCATCCTATTCATTTTTCTACCATTATCTATGACGTGTTCCACCCATCCATTTTCTTTTCACTGTTCAGTTTGTTTGATGTCCATCTCTACTTTCTATTTTACTCTTTTCCTCTACTTCCTGTAGTTTGATGTCCATCTCTACTTTCTATTTTACACTTTTCCTTTACTTCCTGTAGTTTGATGTCCATCTCTACTTTCTATTTTACTCTTTTCCTTTACTTCCTGTAGTTTGATGTCCATCTCTACTTTCTATTTTACACTTTTCCTCTACTTCCTGTAGTTTGATGTCCATCTCTACTTTCTATTTTACACTTTTCCTTTACTTCCTGTAGTTTGATGTCCATCTCTACTTTCTATTTTACACTTTTCCTCTACTTCCTGTAGTTTGATGTCCATCTCTACTTTCTATTTTACACTTTTCCTCTACTTCCTGTAGTTTGATGTCCATCTCTACTTTCTATTTTACACTTTTCCTTTACTTCCTGTAGTTTGATGTCCATCTCTACTTTCTATTTTACACTTTTCCTCTACATCCTGTAGTTTGATGTCCATCTCTACTTTCTATTTTACACTTTTCCTCTACTTCCTGTAGTTTGATGTCCATCTCTACTTTCTATTTTACTCTTTTCCTTTACTTCCTGTAGTTTGATGTCCATCTCTACTTTCTATTTTACTCTTTTCCTTTACTTCCTGTAGTTTGATGTCCATCTCTACTTTCTATTTTATACTTTTCCTCTACTTCCTGTAGTTTGATGTCCATCTCTACTTTCTATTTTACACTTTTCCTCTACTTCCTGTAGTTTGATGTCCATCTCTACTTTCTATTTTACACTTTTCCTCTACTTCCTGTAGTTTGATGTCCATCTCTACTTTCTATTTTACACTTTTCCTCTACTTCCTGTAGTTTGATGTCCATCTCTACTTTCTATTTTACACTTTTCCTCTACTTCCTGTAGTTTGATGTCCATCTCTACTTTCTATTTTACACTTTTCCTCTACTTCCTGTAGTTTGATGTCCATCTCTACTTTCTATTTTACACTTTTCCTCTACTTCCTGTAGTTTGATGTCCATCTCTACTTTCTATTTTACACTTTTCCTTTACTTCCTGTAGTTTGATGTCCATCTCTACTTTCTATTTTACTCTTTTCCTTTACTTCCTGTAGCTTGATGTCCATCTCTACTTTCTATTTTACACTTTTCCTCTACTTCCTGTAGTTTGATGTCCATCTCTACTTTCTATTTTACACTTTTCCTCTACTTCCTGTAGTTTGATGTCCATCTCTACTTTCTATTTTACACTTTTCCTCTACTTCCTGTAGTTTGATGTCCATCTCTACTTTCTATTTTACACTTTTCCTCTACATCCTGTAGTTTGATGTCCATCTCTACTTTCTATTTTACACTTTTCCTCTACTTCCTGTAGTTTGATGTCCATCTCTACTTTCTATTTTACACTTTTCCTCTACTTCCTGTAGTTTGATGTCCATCTCTACTTTCTATTTTACACTTTTCCTTTACTTCCTGTAGTTTGATGTCCATCTCTACTTTCTATTTTACACTTTTCCTTTACTTCCTGTAGTTTGATGTCCATCTCTACTTTCTATTTTACACTTTTCCTTTACTTCCTGTAGTTTGATGTCCATCTCTACTTTCTATTTTACTCTTTTCCTTTACTTCCTGTAGTTTGATGTCCATCTCTACTTTCTATTTTACACTTTTCCTCTACTTCCTGTAGTTTGATGTCCATCTCTACTTTCTATTTTACACTTTTCCTCTACTTCCTGTAGTTTGATGTCCATCTCTACTTTCTATTTTACACTTTTCCTTTACTTCCTGTAGTTTGATGTCCATCTCTACTTTCTATTTTACACTTTTCCTTTACTTCCTGTAGTTTGATGTCCATCTCTAATTTCTATTTTATGCGCCTTCTATTTTTAAATTCCTTTAGTTCTATATTCATCTCTCTACATTCTATTTCATGTTTTCCTCCTGTTTTCCTTTCTCGTTCTTACTTTTACACAACATGAAGATCTAATCATAAATGTACCTAAGGAGCCCACATGCTGGTACATAATCTCTCAATTTAAATATCTGTCTTTGTTTGCATTGTCACATAAACGGCTTCTCCAAAGTCAACACAGCAGTGCCAAAAGCTCCAGCATGTGGGTGTTCTAAATACATTTTTTTTCCCTTCAGGGATGTTTTTGTTTTTCTTAGATCATTAAACTTAGCCGATAAAAGCCCTAAACCTGTAACCTATTTTGTAGGAGAGCCACTGGTAACCTGGTCTACCCAGTATATGTTTACATCCTGGTACAGCTGTTGGCGGGCCACAGATTAACAACCTGCCATCCCTTTCTAACTATAAACACTGTCTCAACCTGTAGCAATGTTTCCTAAACATGTTCTTAAATAAACAGTTTTATTACCCTCTCAGTACATGTGGACCACACATGACACTTACTTCAGAACATCATTCATAATAATATTTCAAGTTGATAAATCTTTTTTATTTGTTTTCCAATAAAAGTTAAGACAATTGCGTTAATAAGGTTCATTTGAGTCTGTTTTACCAATTTAATGACTTTTTCATGTTAACATTTATTTCTGAAATTTAAGCGAAATTGACACGAGATTCACCTACACCAGGTAAAGTAATAAACATCAGCTGTCAATCAACAAAAACTGACAGGTAACACATTCCTGTATCTAAACTTTTGTTTTGTTTCTATGAATGAGATAAAACTGATGCCAAACTTTTACTACACAGAACGAGTTTAAATTACATCAACTGGAATTTTTCCCATCCATATCAACGATGGAAAGTGACTTGAATGAATAATGCAAAATGGGCTGTTATGTTAAGATTTTCTTAAACACCATTTATATAAACTCAACTCTTTTGGATTTCAACTATAGGCTAATGACAATGTGATTCCACGTCCCTAGATTAATTGGGATAATTATCTCCTTGGTGATAGACTGGTAAAGTTGTCATATTGATATGACACTTCATGACATTACGGTATTAAGGTAACAACCTTGATCTTGTCCTTGGGGAAAGACTGGTAAAGTTGTCATATTGATATGACACTTCATGACATTACGGTATTAAGGTAACAACCTTGATCTTGTCCTTGGGGAAAGACTGGTAAAGTTGTCATATTGATATGACACTTCATTATGACATTACAGTATTCAGGTAACGACCTTGATCTTGTCCTTGGTGATAGACTGGTAAAGTTGTCATATTGATATGACACTTCATGACATTACGGTATTAAGGTAACAACCTTGATCTTGTCCTTGGGGAAAGACTGGTAAAGTTGTCATATTGATATGACACTTCATGACATTACGGTATTAAGGTAACAACCTTGATCTTGTCCTTGGGGAAAGACTGGTAAAGTTGTCATATTGATATGACACTTCATGACATTACGGTATTAAGGTAACAACATTGATCTTGTCCTTGGGGAAAGACTGGTAAAGTTGTCATATTGATATGACACTTCATGACATTACGGTATTAAGGTAACAACCTTGACTTGTCCTTGGGGAAAGACTGGTAAAGTTGTCATATTGATATGACACTTCATGACATTACGGTATTAAGGTAACAACCTTGATCTTGTCCTTGGTGATAGACTGGTAAAGTTGTCATATTGATATGACACTTCATGACATTACGGTATTAAGGTAACAACCTTGATCTTGTCCTTGGGGAAAGACTGGTAAAGTTGTCATATTGATATGACACTTCATGACATTACGGTATTAAGGTAACAACCTTGATCTTGTCCTTGGCGATAGACTGGTAAAGTTGTCATATTGATATGACACTTCATTATGACGTTACAGTATTCAGGTAACGACCTTGATCTTGTCCTTGGGGAAAGACTGGTAAAGTTGTCATATTGATATGACACTTCATTATGACATTACAGTATTCAGGTAACGACCTTGATCTTACTTTATGAACATTTGGAGTCAAATAGTTCACAGGTAACTAAGACCTGACTGATGAGTTTTGGTATAAATACAGTATTCTTAATATCATGACCTTGACATTACCATGAGGTAGACTAGTTTGGTGGTCACTTTGGTCCAAGTTGTCAGTTATGACATAATTACAGTATTGTAGATATTATGACCTTGACATTACCATGGGGTAGACTAGTTTGGTGGTCACTTTGGTCCAAGTTGTCAGTTATGACACAATTACAGTATTGTAGATATTATGACCTTGACATTACCATTGGGTAGACTAGTTTGGTGGTCACTTTGGTCCAAGTTGTCAGTTATGACATAATTACAGTATTGTAGATATTATGACCTTCACCTTACTTACCACAAGTATAAACAACATTGAGGTATTTCGGAATTCCTGGAGGACAGGGGTTACCAAAGACATACTCTTCTGCCTCTACTGCACAACGTTTGCGGCCATGGCAACGGGACATAATTTCCTCTACAGCAGTCCGAGATCTGCAAACTATGTAAACAAATAAAAATCATCTAATGATGTCTGCTGTGTTCCTATCTGTAGTACAAAGTGTTCCTATCTGTAGTACAAAGTGTTTCCTATCTGTAGTACAAAGTGTTTCCCATCTGTTGTACAAAGTTAACCTTTAAAATAGACTCTGAAACACAATTTTGTATGGGCCTACTGTTCAAGTCACATGCTCTCCATTTTAAAAGCCAACATTAGATCCCCAAATGGGATTGGATATGGTTCCTAGAGGTGAAGATAGCAGGAAGACTTGATTAGTTGTGTTATACTGATGGTATCACTAACAACAGATGGAACCTGAAAGTCTCTCTAGGGGTGAAGCTGGCAGTATTCAAAACCTACACTTGTTTTTGGCAAACACAAGTAAGGTATCAATGCCAGCAAGCAAATCATTAAGTTTTCTTTCCAGGATCTAGATAAAAAGATTCTCAAAAAAACCTGTCTGCCCTTTCTAGCTAATTTACACCCTTTCCCATACACTCCCTCAAGGTATAAATATGCAAGAAGGTGTAAAATATGAAAACATGTCTATTTCTTTCTCTATGTTATCCATCATTCAATAATTACATACCAGCCTAATAGTATCACATAGACTCTAATGTTTCAGGGTGATGGATACTTGAAACATTCCTCTGTACATACTCCACACACACAATTCCATCTATTTTAACAATCATTCATCATTACTGACAAACACTTTGTCATATTAAAATGATAATCATCATTACTCTCTAGTATTAAAATGCAGGTAAAAACCTCAAGACAATATCCTAATCAGAGACCTCTAGGTCATTTGCTCTTACTAACCTTGCCACCCACATTGTGTAATTCTCTACTACCACAGGTACTTGATGTACCTCCTCCCACACTGCTGTCCCATTCTTAAACTCTATGTCCCTCATCTCAACATAGGGCTGCTTTCTATTTCTTCTCCTCATATAATACCTTTATTTCAGCTTATAAGATTCAATCTTCTACAATCCTTTTCACTTTATCATCATGTTCTTCACTTTCTTAAACAGTACATGTATCTCTCTCTCACCTCCGACTTTGAGTTAGAGGTAATGTGTTCACCATAAGAGGTCCTGTAATAAGCCCACCTCTTGGCTTTGGTTCAGAAGTAATATGTTGACCCTCAGAGGTCCTGTTAAAAACCCACTCCATGACTTTGTGTCAGAAGTAATGCCTGGACACCTGGAGTCCTGTAATAAGCCCACCCCCTGACATTGAGTCAGAAGTAATGTGTTGACCCCTGGACTTATTGCAGGATAAACAGAGGTATTATCAGATATATAATTTTCATGACTTCAGATTGGTATGTAAACAGTTCCTTTTGGTAATGTACCTACAAACCATGTCTTTAGTCCAAACATCCAACAATGAGACATGCAGCAGAACTACCGGACAAACAGACAGACAGATGGATGCACATACATGAACAAAGCTTATATATATATATGATACTTTTGACTATGTTCAAGAGCAGGCATTGGTAAAGCCTATCACCAACTTAATTTGACAATAGCATCCCAATCTGCTTAATAACATTGTCAAAATAAAAGCCCAGACCTCATACATTGGATGTTATAAGTAAAGACAAATTCTTGTAAATCTTTTAACCTGAATTAATCTAGAGTTCTGACCAGTAAGGGTACCATACCTGCGTATGTTGTGCTGGTGCCTGAGGAACATAATGAACTGTCTTCGGATGCGCGTCCAAACAGCGCTGAGTATATAACAATTCTTGTGGATTTCTGGCAAGTAATGGTAAGCTGTTCTCCCTGACAAACAGTCTGGTTCGTAAAATTGTCTGAAAAATATGACATAATTTATTTGGTAATATCATACTGATAAAATTGCCTCATGGAGCACTCCCATGCATAAAGTATTATAATGTGATCTTAATCAGACTAAGCTCATTAAATCTAGTTTGAACTGAAAGGATGAAAAGAAGGGAAAGGAGATGGGTAGGAAGGGAGAGATATTGTGGTAGGAAGGGAGAGATATTGTGGTAGGAAGGGAGATATATTGAGGCTGGAAGGGAGATATATTGTGGTAGGAAGGGAGAGATATTGTGGTAGGAAGGGAGATATATTGTGGTAGGAAGGGAGATATATTGGCATTGGAAGGGAGATATATTGGGGCTGGAAGGGAGATATATTGGCATTGGAAGGGAGAGATATTGGGGCTGGAAGGGAGATATATTGGCATTGGAAGGGAGAGATATTGGGGCTGGAAGGGAGAGGAGATGGGTTAGAGAGCAAATCTTTCACAATACTAAATCTATAAGAGTAAATTGAATCCCTTGTACTTCTAGATTTCCACACATTGTACAAAAATTCAGCTATGTAGACTATGGGCCAAGAGAGTGAGGATTTACAACATAGTACAGGCTAGGTAAGGTTTAAGCAGAAACTACTGTAAACATGCTACAAAGCTTTGGTTATGCATTTTTGCCATGTTCCAATGCAATTAGACTGTCACGGGCTACTCAGATATGTACCACTGAGAGTGATTCCAACTCTCTTACCATGGAAACCATCTTTATTCCTAAAATCCATGTTGTCTGGTTAGTATGGTAACCATATAATTCAAAGGTCACTTTGTGATTTCATTTAAAATTCCTTCTCTATTAAGGAATAAAGAAAAGCTGGTGCAAAAGTATCTTTGAATGATCAAAGTATAAATTGTCTGAAGTACCAAAGATCCAAGTCCAGTCCTAATACAGAGAATGAAGCTCCATGTTTTATCATGAAGACAAAATCAATACCTTACATTAATTCCAGAAGTTTTCTGTGACCGAACATCATCAAAAAGCTTTCTGTTCTTTCCAAACCATGTTAACGGTAATACAGGCTGAGAATATATGCGAGACCCTGAAAATCATCTACATATTCAAGAAACTAGGTTCACAATCAGAAACCTTACAGCTCCCTTGACTGTTATTACTGTTCAACAGTTATTTCGTTTTCTATTGAATAATGTAGACTGTTTCTAAAAATTTTTTTTCAGGAACAAAATATAGTTTTAGAAAAACATATGCTCATGGCAAAACATGGCTGCTTTTCCCATATCAACACTGTAATCTCAAAATGACCTAAATTGCAGCACAATGCAGCATGCCAGAAAATCAATACTTGACAAAGATAGATTTTATAGTTTGACACGATTCGAGTATTGTGATGTAATATTCTGAAACTTTGATGATTCAGCATCCTATTACGTAAATAGTATAACTGTACTTTATCTCGTGTCTCCTTTCATTAAACGGAGGTCTAGAACTAACCCAGCCCATCAATGACCTCACTACTACACCTTTGTATAATATACAACTTGTACATTGTGTCTAGAATTTTCTCAAAGAAAGGAGGAAAGCTCTTCAAGTATTTTTCAAATTTCAACAAATTCAGTAAAGTTCTACTTTATTTTTCAAGTATTGTACAAGGTACCAATCTAATTTTCAGTGCTTTTTAAGCTAAACATTTCTTAGCCAACACCTGATTCCACTAATTGCAGTTTCTAAATGTTGTTTACAAAGCAGTTATTGTGGATGAGCTAATTTCTCATTTCTTCAATTTGCCTAAAGTGATAATGCAGTAAAATTGAATTGTTCACAGTAAGTAGCTTCAAATAGGAAATACAACAGCATCCTTAAGTATGGATTTTAGACAAGAAATTCTCCTGTCTGAAGTTGTTAATCTCATTAACACATTTTAAATGCAGTTGAGGCATTTTTAGATCACAAGACAGCAGATTTTCATCTCTCAATTCCACAAAAATCAAAAATATAATTTTCCCTATAAAAACATTTATCCTGATATTACAGGAACAACATATGGCTAGATGTGACTTGTAGATGGGCGCAACGCCAAAACTGAATAGGAACTATCTGTTACATCAATCACACTGCCTTTCCCCCTGATAAAACTTGATATAATCCGGCCCAGTGATGTTTCAGATGATGATTGCCAATGTCCCTCTAAACACTTTCAATTTCATGCCAGCTCAGCAGCCAAAGAGCAGCTATTCTGTGTGTAATATACTACTGCAAATTTGTAGAACTCAATAATTCTTTTCTAAATTTTTAACTGGTAAGGTTATGCTTTCCTAAAAAGATTTCTTTATTAGATCTTTGAAGAATCTAGGTATATCACTGTGTCTGCATTCACATATAGCCTTTTGAATTGGTTCCATGTGGCACCGACTCTCTCAGAAATAGTAAGAAACTTGAACTGGAAGATCTCTGAAAGCTCCAACAAGAGGTTAGTTTGCCTTAATGGCCTTTTTATATAAAACTACACAAAGTCTAACAGTAGTAGTAGAACAGTTATTTAAATGATAAAAACAGTTCAAAATATTTAGCAGTAAAGGAAAAAAACACTCCTAACGTCAGTTTCTCAACATTCACACAAAATTTCAGCTCCATAGCACCTGTGGATTTAAAAAGTTTAAAAACATGTTTATCAGATGCTAGCCATAACTGATTTTGGACCAACCACCAAAAAAAAACAACACTTGGTCAAGACCATTTCAGAATCATTTCAGGCATGTTGCAGCTCAATCCCACTGTTGGAGCTTGAGAAGAAGTTTTAGTGTTGTCCTGTGAAATCATGATTGCGCAATCATGTTACAACACAGCTGCCATGGATACCATATTGAACTTTTGATGAGGCTGAAAAATAACAACACTTTATTGGCTTCCCTTCCTTAACATTCCCATCAATTTTCAGCTCCGGTGCACAGTGGAACTTGAGAAGAAGTTTAAAATGTAATTTTCAAGATGGCAGCAAGTGTGACCATATTGAATTTCAATTTTCAGCTCCATTGCACAGTGAAACTTGAGAAGAAGTTTAAAATGTGATTTTCAAGATGGCAATAAGTGTGACCATATTGAATTATGGATCAACCTGAAAAATGATAACACTTAGTCAAGGCCATCTCAGGATCATTTTAGGTAAATTTCAGCTTAATCCTGCTGAACTTGATAAGAAGTTTGAAATGTAGAAAGTTTACATACAGTAGACAGCCAAAAATTGCCACCTGTCAACCAGCTTGTTGTTTTGATCTTTTTCAAAATAAACTATTGAAATCTTAGTATAAAGAATATATTTGCAAATTTTTAAGAGATTTCTCTCCAGCTTTTCATAGAAATAGTGCTGAAACTTGTTTGAACTATCCAGATACAAGATAGCTAACTATTAGCCATCTTGGATTATTGATTAGCAATCAATTTTAATATGCAGAATTTCACCGACCATTGCTAGCTTAGAAATATCAACTTAATGCTTCATGAAAAATAAAGTAATGTTTAAACACTGATCATTAACAAGAACGATCTGACCGCTTCAATCACAAGATCTTATATCAATAAATCCATCCAAATCCATTTTCCTTTATCACATGTTCAGAAGTGTTTCCATTTAGATGTCTAAACCAGAGTAACAAGCCAAGAATTCAGTAGATTAACAATCCACAATTATCCTCAAGAAACCAGGATGTTGATTGTATAAACATGGTTGTAGACATAGAAACCATGAGTAACAGAGATTGACTATGACCTTCACTAGTCTCAAGGTCACAGTAACAGTAATTGACTTTTACTAGACTCAAGGCCATATAAATAGTGACTGACCTTCAGGAAGAATCAAATTTCTAATCTAGATAAACTCACCATGTCATTACCAGTTATTTCAGCCTCATACTCCAGACAAAGTAATGATAACAGCCATGACATTTGGTAAACAGTTGTCTGAATTTAGACATGTCACCATCATTTCCTAAACCAATATGTCTGCTTACATGTTCTGTCTATCACCTGGCACACCAATCTCTAATCATTTTAAGGCAGATTTGTAATTGAATTTCAGTTGGAGTGAAAATTTCTGTTGAAAAATGCTTGGTTTGTGCAAACTCTTTTCAAATTGATATTTTATTCATTAGGGATTAATTGGCTGTGTATGTCTATAAGCTATATACTTTCTGTATGTCAATACTCCACCTTCCCCTACCAAACATTAACATTAAAACACCATCACTGTTTCCATCATCACAAACCATTACTTCTCTTGTCTATACAGACACAGATGCCCCACAGGGAGTTCTACTCTATACCGAATGTAGACTGGTATTGACTTTCTAACTCTATTCCAGCTCCTCCATTTCCCTAGTAATTGCACAGTTATTGTCATACCTTTAATATACATCAAGTTTCATTAAAGATGTCTGGAACTGATAGCAGGTATACATTTTTATGTTGTTTCAATGGACATTTTCTATTAATAATGAAGTATTCCAAACATTTAAATGTTTATCTACTGTCCAGGGGGACACATCTACTGTCAAGGGTGTCACATCTACTGTCCAGGGTGTCACATCTACTGTCCAGGGGGACACATCTATTGTCTAGGGGTCACTTCTACTGTCAAGGGTGTCACATCTACTGTCTAGGGGATCACATCTACTGTCAAGGGTGTCACATCTACTTTCCAGCGGGTCACATCTACTGTCCAGGGTGTCACATCTACTGTCTAGGGGGTCACATCTACTGTGCAGTGGGTCACATCTACTGTCCAGGGTGTCACATCTACTGTCTAGGGGGTCACATCTACTGTCCAGGGTGTCACATCTACTGTCCAGGGTGTCACATCCAAGGGTGTCACATCTGTCTAGGGGGTCACGTCTACTGTCAAGGGTGTCACGTCTACTGTCAAGGGTGTCACATCTACTGTCAAGGATGTCATATCTACTGTCAAGGGTGTCACATCTACTGCCCAGGGGGTCACATCTACTGTCCAGGGGAACACATCTACTGTCTAGGGGGACACATCTACTGTCTAGGGGGACACATCTACTGTCCAGGGGGACACATCTACTGTCTAGGGGGACACATCTACTGTCTAGGGGGACACATCTACTGTTGAACGGGTCATATCTACTGCTTAGGAGGCCACATTTACTGTTGTGGGGGTCATATCTACTGCTATGGCAGTCATAACAACTACTGAGAAAGTTACATCTAATGTTGAGGGGGTGGGGATCCTATGTACAGTTGAAAAGGTCATATCTACTGTTGAGGGGTCATATCTACTGTTGAGAGGGTCATTTCTACTGTTGAAAGATCATATCTACTGTTGAGGGGGTCATATCTGCCCATTACCAATAGTTCTATAATATCCTATTACACCCATTGATGTTTGCATTTTTACTTCTGTATCATCCCAGCCACTTGATGGTCTAAATTGTATTTATAAAATAACAACTATATACTCTACATTACTAGTAATTCTTCCACTATTTTCTTCATTCTTCTGATAAAAAAATTGATTGCCATTTTGTAATCTTACAGTGTCACATAAGCTTGATACAATATAAGACAACTACATACCTATGTACATACCTATGAAGCCAGATATTTTATAATATTCAAATCATATTTAGCTTGTATTAAATTTAATTAAAATACAAAATAATCTGATTTCAATTAAATTAGAATTCCTTCCCGATTATACAGTACATCAATTTTGTGTTCTATAAGTTACATGTGTCACTGCCTAATTACAATGTTTTGAATAATGAAATTAAATTTCTGACATTTTTGACAAAGTGAGATTTATATAGCCCTGGTGGTGTGGTGTTTTTCTTATACCAGATACTTAAAGCCCAATATGATGACACAAAAATGCTGTAAATGATTATTTAATTCTGGGTGATTAAGTTGTTTCAATAAGACATCAATTTACAAGTTCTCTAGTTTTACTCTATATAAGTTCTATTTGTCATTGAAAAGAGTACAACAGTTAAGGGTTGTCGTGTCTCCTTACACGCAAAGGGACAAGATCACAACAATCAGCCAAACTTTGACAACTTAATTTGCTCAAAGTCCATAAAAACGTGAACAAGTAAAGGCGTTTTTTCTTTAACTTCCACACAAAGAACAGTGTTAAATCGTTTTATTCACATATCATTTTCAAACCATCAAAAATTGATTAATTCTTGTTTAATAATTTAAGAAATGTTTTAGTTAGAAGTCAGGCTTTTATGTAGGAACCTGATTAATTGCTGATTCATAGCTGAATCATGGCTGGCAGCTATTTTCATCAAGTCTGTAATTTATCAACAGTAATCAACTCACCAGCAACTATAAAACAACAGTAAAACCACATCAAAGGCATACAACAGTACCATAGCCATGACACTTTCACTTTGAATCCTACCCTCTTAAACAGAAAATTTTTGTGAAGTTAAAGAAATGCTTGTTGTCCTGGACTCTTTGTTCTTCTTCAGATCACCATGGAGACCTGTAACAATCCCATGACAGTTGACCTAGATGGCAGGCATTTCTCTTGTCATTCCTGTCATAACGGAACACAAATCAGACTGCTTTTTATCCTACATCCCATGATATTTCTCCTCTGTAAGTCTGATAGTAACACCCATAAATGCCAGCATTGCTTTCATCACAGTAAATGTTCCCTTTTCAATTATGCATGGCCATGTGCAAAGATCAATGTGTCAGTTCAAATTTTCTACTTCAAAAGACCAAATAATAGGTAAATTAAAATGTATTTGCTTTCTTTTTCATGGAGTTCTCCACAAGTGATGGAGGGAGGTGGAGACATTAGCAGTCTACACCAGACACACTTTAACACAATAACACTACAAGCCCCCATGAACATCAGTGAATGCCTAGTTAACTTAAAGAGAACTTCACAAATTATATCGATTATTGTTGTTTTAACAAACTAAACAAAGACCAAATCTTTTTGTATAGAGACAAAGTAAAACTCCCTGCTGTTAATTATATAATCACCTTTGAAAACTGAAGACAATTGATTTTTTTTTCAAACATTTATAAATTGCCACCAAAGTAATATGCTACACACATTAAGATACATCCCTATATCAGTGAGAATGCTTGGTGGTTAAAGAAACTTTTACACTAAAAGCTAACCATGCCCTGAACCCGTGTGGCATGAGACCCCTGCCACTGCTTCCCCAATCCCTTGCATCCATCCATCTCATCTCTGTGTACCATCTGTACTACAGGGTATTTACCATCCAAAAGGGAGCTCTTGTCAATTTACATCTGATGTCATATTTTACACCAGATGCTACCCCATGTGATAATTACCCCTGCACACTATACATTTTATTTTTAGCACTATTTAAGGAGTGTGACCTAACATGTGTTCCAGAAAGTCATGTAGTACACTTTGCTATGGAGACAAAACTATCAACGGTTATCTTTATCTCACTTCAATTAAAATCACGTAAAAAATGTTTTATCTTAAGTCAGTTTGTACAGTTTTCTGGTACAAAGCAAGAGGCTATACACATTCCAATTACACAGAATCACAGGAAGTGAAAACTGACAAAGAATTTATACAACAGACCAACAGTATAGAGTAGAGTTGTCTCACCTTGTTAAAACACTATAAAGAGGTCACCCAATAAGGTATCAGTGAATAGGTTTTTGTGAGAGTGAGGACATGTTGCTGAATAAGGTATCAAGTTTTCAACCTACCCAATCACCAGAACACTGATATTGGTCTGCGAAACAACACCTAGCAGCTGGATTATAGAGTCACTGAGATGAAAAAGTCTAACCAACCAAATCTATCTAACTACCATTATAAACCAAAATCACAGAGTCACATTGCTCATGACGACATGTTCTTACCCGGGTTACCAGGTACTCTTATTTGCTGTGACAAGGGTTGCAAGGACTTACCTGGGTTACATTTGTAGGAAACTTTGAGGTACTTTGGTATACAAGGACAGGGGTCCCGGGGACTTACCTGGGATACATTTGTAGGAAACTTTGAGGTACTTTGGTATACAAGGACAGGGGTCCCGGGGACTTACCTAGGTTACATTTGTAGGATACTTTGAGGGACTTTGATGTACGAGGACAGGGGTCCCGAGGACTTACCTAGGTATCATTTGTAGGATACTTTGAGGTACTTTGGTATACAAGGACAGGGGTCCCGAGGACTTACCTAGGTAACATTTGTAGGATACTTTAAGGTACTTTGGTATACAAGGACAGGGGTCCCGGGGACTTACCTAGGTTACATTTGTAGGATACTTTGAGGGACTTTGATGTACGAGGACAGGGGTCCCAGGGACTTACCTGGGTTACATTTGTAGGAAACTTTGAGGTACTTTGATGTACGAGGACAGGGGTCCTGTCGGAATGTGTCGGTGCTGGCCACCACAAAACATTTACGCTGGTTCTGGCATCGATCCAATAATACCTGAAAATTTAATTTCAAATTAATAAAAAACAACATATGGTCCCTAATAAAACAAAATATATAAGTACTTGACAAGTCACCATGTCAGATGTTAATTTTTCATCAAAATAAATCTATTTTTCATGCAAAGAATACTTATCTGTACCCTAACCTACCTTTGTTGTTTGAGTATAGATAAAATACAACACATCCATCCCATTACTGACCCACCCCATCCCCATTTTGTTATATATATAAAGTGCCAATAAGAAGATGTCTAGGTATCGTTATAAATTAACACAGTATATTCTAAACTGGGTATACATAACAGGCGAGAAATTCTCAGCTATTTGATAGAAAACTTCTTCACAGGTAACAGCAACCTCTGATCCACAGAAATCCTTGATACAGCATTACTACACTATAACAAGCTGGAAGTAATGAAAATATATTACAAACTCCACAAAATGAGAAAAACTGGTTCGATGATTAAACTTAACCACATCAAAGAAGGCGCTCAAAACTTTAATCCTGTGTGTGCATGTTGTATGTGGTTTTGTGGTATTTATAACTGGAAAAATGTATCTCTTAACTCCTAAAAGTGTACCCACAAATCAATTAGCCAGATAACCAGTGAACGTTGATGAATATACAGGCCAGGTGAAAAGTGTTCTCCCCAGGTATACAGGCCAGGTGAAAAGTGTTCTCAAAGTGTTCTCCCCAGGTATACAGGCCAGGTGAAAAGTGTTCTCCCCAGGTATACAGGCCAGGTGAAAAGTGTTCTCCCCAGGTATACAGGCCAGGTGAAAAGTGTTCTCCCGAGGTATACAGGCCAGGTGAAAAGTGTTCTCCCGAGGTATACAGGCCAGGTGAAAAGTGTTCTCCCCAGGTATACAGGCCAGGTGAAAAGTGTTCTCCCCAGGTATACAGGCCAGGTGAAAAGTGTTCTCCCCAGGTATACAGGCCAGGTGAAAAGTGTTCTCCCCAGGTATACAGGCCAGGTGAAAAGTGTTCTCCCCAGGTATACAGGCCAGGTGAAAAGTGTTCTCCCCAGGTATACAGGCCAGGTGAAAAGTGTTCTCCCCAGGTATACAGGCCAGGTGAAAAGTGTTCTCCCGAGGTATACAGGCCAGGTGAAAAGTGTTCTCCCCAGGTATACAGGCCAGGTGAAAAGTGTTCTCCCGAGGTATACAGGCCAGGTGAAAAGTGTTCTCCCCAGGTATACAGGCCAGGTGAAAAGTGTTCTCCCCAGGTTCTCAGGTATACAGGCCAGGTGAAAAGTGTTCTCCCCAGGTATACAGGCCAGGTGAAAAGTGTTCTCCCCATACAGGCCAGGTGAAAAGTGTTCTCCCCAGGTATACAGGCCAGGTGAAAAGTGTTCTCCCGAGGTATACAGGCCAGGTGAAAAGTGTTCTCCCGAGGTATACAGGCCAGGTGAAAAGTGTTCTCCCCAGGTATACAGGCCAGGTGAAAAGTGTTCTCCCGAGGCATACAGGCCAGGTGAAAAGTGTTCTCCCCAGGTATACAGGCCAGGTGAAAAGTGTTCTCCCGAGGCATACAGGCCAGGTGAAAAGTGTTCTCCCCAGGTATACAGGCCAGGTGAAAAGTGTTCTCCCCAGGTATACAGGCCAGGTGAAAAGTGTTCTCCCCAGGTATACAGGCCAGGTGAAATGTGTTCTCCCCAGGTATACAGGCCAGGTGAAAAGTGTTCTCCCCAGGTATACAGGCCAGGTGAAAAGTGTTCTCCCCAGGTATACAGGCCAGGTGAAAAGTGTTCAGGCCAGGTGAAAAGTGTTCTCCCCAGGTATACAGGCCAGGTGAAAAGTGTTCTCCCCAGGTATACAGGCCAGGTGAAATGTGTTCTTCCGAGGTATACAGGCCAGGTGAAATGTGTTCTCCCCAGGTATACAGGCCAGGTGAAAAGTGTTCTCCCCAGGTATACAGGCCAGGTGAAAAGTGTTCTCAAAGTGTTCTCCCCAGGTATACAGGCCAGGTGAAAAGTGTTCTCCCCAGGTATACAGGCCAGGTGAAAAGTGTTCTCCCCAGGTATACAGGCCAGGTGAAAAGTGTTCTCCCAAGGTATACAGGCCAGGTGAAAAGTGTTCTCCCCAGGTATACAGGCCAGGTGAAAAGTGTTCTCCCCAGGTATACAGGCCAGGTGAAAAGTGTTCTCCCGAGGTATACAGGTGAAAAGTGTTCTCCCCAGGTATACAGGCCAGGTGAAAAGTGTTCTCCCGAGGTATACAGGCCAGGTGAAAAGTGTTCTCCCGAGGTATACTGGCCAGGTGAAAAGTGTTCTCCCCAGGTATACAGGCCTGTTTGGTTAACTGATATCAGTGATCAGCTAGATTAGACAAGGTTAATTCTTAAGGGACAAAAAGTAGAAAAGCATTACAATTATATACCTAACATGAAGAGTGATAGTTTGTGATGGTGTGTGAGGGTGTGTGAGGGGATGTGTGAGGGTGTGTGTGGGGATGTGTGTGAGGATGTGAGGATGTATGTGAGGGTGTGTGTGGGTGTGTGTGGGTGTGTGTGGGGATGTGTGAGGGTGTGTGTGGGGATGTGTGTGGGGATGTGTGTGGGGATGTGAGGATGTATGTGAGGGTGTGTGTGGGTGTGTGTGGGGATGTGTGAGGGTGTGTGTGGGGATGTGTGTGGGGATGTGAGGGTGTGTGTGGGTGTGTGTGGGGGATGTGTGAGGGTGTGTGTGGGGTGTGTGTGGGGTGTGTGTGGGGGTGTGTGTGGGTGTGTGTGGGGATGTGTGAGGGTGTGTGTGGGGATGTGTGTGGGGATGTGAGGGTGTATGTGAGGGTGTGTGTGAGGATGTGTGGGGGTGTGTGTGGGGATGTGTGATGGTGTGTGGGGGTGTGTGTGGGGGTGTGAGGGTGTGTGGGGATGTGTGAGGGTGTGTCTGGAAGGGTGTGGGGGGTGAGGGTGTGTGTGAGGGTGTGTGGGGGTGTGTGTGGGGATGTGAGTGTGATGGTGTGTGAGGGTGTGTGGGTGTGTGTGTGGGGATGTGAGTGTGATGGTGTGTGAGGGTGTGTGTGGGGATGTTAGTGTGTGTGAGATGATATATGAGAGTGAGTGTCTGTAATGGTGTGTGAGAGTGTGTGTGAGGATGTGTATGATGGTGTGTAATGAGGGTATGAGGGTGTGATAGTATGTGAGGGTATGTATGTGTGCAGGCGTGTGTGATGGTGTTTGAGGATGGTTGGAAGTGTGTGAGGGCGTGTGATGGTGTGTGGGGGTGGCTGGGAGTGTGTGAGACCATGTGTGATGGTGTGTGGGGGGGGTGGTTGGGAGTGTGTGAGGGTGTGTGTGATGGTGTGTGGGGGTGGTTGGGAGTGTGTGAGGGCATGTGATGGTGTGTGGGGGTGGTTGGGAGTGTGTGGGGGTGGTTGGGAGTGTGTGAGGGCATGTGTGATGGTGTGTGGGGGTGGTTGGAAGTGTGTAGGGAACAAAGGATGGTGACTTATGTTATCTATTGGATCATTACTATAATTCACTGTAAATTCACCTAGAAGTTGAATTGTGAAAAGTCAACTGTGGGTTTTCTTCCATGAATAACATTCATCATATTCAGTTTAGTTACACTGCAAGAGATGACAACAACAAAATTATGGACATCATACCTGAGCATACCTTATCTTGCTGTAAACACTATTCTGTATCATATACAAATAATGTGACCACAAACAAGTACCCAAACAAAATAACAAATTACTCTGAGTAAACACAATGGAATGTATCCCTCACGACCTATGACCTCCCCTAAAAAACACACCAGGAAGGGCACCAACTCTTAACAAACCTCCCGAAGTGTTTTAATTGATAGTTATCTCAATACTAATGGAAAAGGCGTCTTATTCATTCATAAATTGGAAAAAAGCAATCATGGTATTGACTTGACTAGATAACACATTAAATAGTTCGCATTAAATAACAGGACAGAAAAAAACATTACGGTATTGATCCCTAAATGATTCAGGACAACGAAGATGGCGGTGGTATGATTACAATTTCATTACAGCTATGTGGAGGCAGCTAATGGTGGATGTTTGGTGGCCCAATTTATGGACAATCAGTCGAAGTCTGATACAATTTGTCCAATACAACTTTTGAAGTCTGATACAAATTTCAAAGTCTGATAAAAATTTCACAGTCAGATACAAATTTCAAAGTTTTGATCTAGAGTCAATATTCAAAGAGGTTCACATTTCACAACGCAAGGACAATTTCATTGATGGGTTTCAGTCTTCCATGTGATATATAAGGTTTTATCTATTGATAACAGAGGAGTATAACAGTTGAAATCTGTATACCATTGTCATGTTAGGTCTCTACAGAGGAGTGATGTGACCTCGTATCGAAAGCATGTGCTGTCTGGCGCAGTAACAATGAACTGGATGAAGCGTTCAGTGGGGTAGAAATTTTGGGAGGGGGACTCATATATTTGTGTAGATCTGTGAAATAATGAGGTAAGATTATGAAGGAGGTAAGAGGATGAGAACACAGAAAACTGGAGGTGTTGTTAGAGACTGGGGGAGAGGGCTGAGCAAGAGTGTGCACGGGATGCCTGGACTGAAGGGAGGGGGTGGGGAGAGATAACAACATTCAGGAAGAAATGCATTGGTGGTGACTTAAGGAGGGGGTCGAGAGTAGAACACAGATGAGGATGTGCATGTTTATCGGTGATTATCCTTGGAAACAATCAAGTACAAAAACATTAATATTTCATGGAGTAAGTACTTAAGAGTGGTATTGGAGACATGTGGTTCTCCATCCCACTGCTGGGCTATTACTGTATCCTGTCAGTCCTAGGATCCTGGAGATAGATCTGGACCTAACAAAGCTAATTCAGGATTATAACGTAGCAGTACAGACCTTTACACTACCACTACAATAACCTCTGGTCTACCATGTCATTAAGGACAGAAACAACATAAAACAGCCATAATAAAATTCTGTAAAAATTCCCATTCACTTTTGATTGCACATTCGTTCAGGTGCTGATTTTACAGGTATGTTCTATTCATATTCTATAATATATATAATTCCTTACATAAAGTAAAATGATTCTTGTTTCATGTCTTCATATCAAATTATACTTCACGAAAAAAGACATTTTCTGTTAGGTATCTGTCTAGGAAAATTTCCATTCAAGTTCAATTTCTATTTGTAACATGAAAACTAAAGCATTTTCAAGATCTACATTTTTTCATATTTAATACAGACAAAAATGAGCAAGGAATTATGCAGCAACAACACCCTAGATAATGAAGTGAAGCAACACCAGGTAAGTTCGCATGATATCAATCTCGCTAACAGCCATAGGAAATTGCTTTTTTGCCTCGTAACACATGTCTCGATTTACTTTTTTGAGGTTTTTGAGAACATCCTCTTTTGACAATATTCCAGGAAGGGTCTGTGTGTGATAACACTGACAAGTATTTCTGTGGATAATAAGATTGCAGGGTCATGTTTACAGTTTAATTGGAATGTATAGTACATATTACGTCTAATTGTCCAATTACAACTCTGTCAATGTTACAAACACAAACATTACACAGATCAGAAGGTTACTGTTATCATATACCACAGAAATTTGATCTGTTTGAAACACACTGAAGCTAATACAGATATCTTTAAAAGTGCATTCCAAATATCAAATTTTATAACCTTCAAATATTTATTCCAAATTAATATAAAACACGTAATAAAAGTGCATTACAAAATTGTTTCTCCTGATATCATCTTTTCTTTTTCAGAATTTATCCTGAAACTTTGCCAAGTTTCTAGTTTCATCGAGCAAAAATGATAAATTCCACAAAATTTACTTCTATTGAAACTCAATGGCCCATACATGTCAATACATCATTCAGTACCAGGTACAGACACTTCCCAGAAATTATACAATTTTCATATTTTCATAATAAAAATATTGACCAATTTACATTTTTTCAATTGTCTGATGTATGTCTGACATATATGACTATATATGTTTAATATTTACTTTTACTTATCTATAAATGCACGCTTAATTAAATGAATTGTGACAGATATTAACAGGTGTGCTCAACAAATCACTGACTTGAAATGGCCTGTCATTTACACAGGGGAATTCCATACAATATATTGATATTTCACACTGATAGATCTTCACGAGTAGCACATTAATACCTGCGAGTAAGCCTGTTCGTAATACCTGTGTTACAGGTGTAAGTATTGAGAATGCGGAACATTTATTGATTTGACCTATTATAGTCCTACCAGGTAAAGTCAGGTCAAAAGTCAAAGTGCCTGTACTGTATGACATCAGAAGGCCTGATCAAATCAGAGAACACATATACAAGATCTTGTTAACAACCAATCCAATCAAAATGGTCCTTTTAGACAGGTGGTCTTACATGACAGGTGATTTGTGTCTATCATAACAGAACAAATAAACTTTCAAATCAAAATGGTTTATCTGTACATAATGTTGGTGATGTTAAAAAGAACAATTCAAATCACACACACAAGATTAGTTCCACAAAATCTGAATGTACCACATTTCCAGTTTACACTGATGAAGCATTGTATGATATTTCTACAGATATAATAACTGACCACTAAATGGTGTTGACCGATAATGACGATGACGTTCATGTAGAAAGAAATGACCTATTTTAGTATATTATGCAGGTACTGTGGTGGAAGTGTAACAGAAAGGATCACTTACCAGACTGAGAATAAAATACCACACTACACAACACTTGTTGTATATCCTCTCCATGACACTAGGTGTAGCTGGACCACATATTATTTAGCATCCATTTTACCAGTCTAAGTAGCCTCCATCCTTTCCCTATCGTTGATGATAACGGCTGTCTGCCCTGTCCCTCTCAACAGTCAACAGGATATCTCCTTGATCTTAATACACCTCCCCTATCATACCTCTTGTCAGCAGAGGATAAGCACCAAAAAAAAAATAAATGAAGGATATATTCCTCGCTGAAATTTCACCCTATAACTCAAAACAACCCCAAACAATTTTCCTGTTGATGTCTCCAGGAGAATCTAAGATGGTTGTATTCTATTGCACAGAGCAGAAATCCAAAAACAGTTTCCAGTGTGTAGAGGGCAGACGGCCCAGGCTTGCCATACATCACAATGTACACCAAGTCCTTTGCTATCAGACTATCTCCAGTCCTGTGTTTCCAGCATCACCATGGATCTATCCAAAACCTCTGTGAGACTCAAGAACACCCAGCCACAGCAGCAGGGCTTAATTTGTATCAGACATGTTTTAATGTGATGTACTTATGAAGAATTAAACAGGTTCCCTCTATTTCCATTACTCATTGGATTTTTTTTTTTTTTTTTGAAGATGGCAGATATTTCAACTTTGGGAAGATTTGTTTTTCCCGATTTTAAAATTTCATCTTCAAAATGCCACGTATACGAATGAAGGTTGAAATATATCCTCCAGAGATAACAGTTTTAACGGTTTTCAGAATGGTTAAAACATACAGATGAATGATCACATAATTTACAGACACAACATAAATCCTCGCATGATGATATATCCAATCAGTCTTTATGTTCTCCACAAGAAACTGCAGAGAGGGCTGCAGCTTCCAGTTAAAGAATCACTGGTAGAGTGGCTACCACAAAATTGACACAATCAATACGATGCATAGAATATTGATTGGAAAGATACTTAATATGCATTCAACATCAGCTTCTCCTGTTTGTCCAATGTCACTTATTCCATTTTTATTGTGATTCTCATTGTGTGTTGTTATCCTAAGTCTTCTTTACAGTGAATCGTTTGGAGAACTGTTGAAGAACCAGAGTGTCAGACAATGGATGTAGATTTCATATTAAGGTAAACGTGACCAGCAACCCATGGGGAATATTCTACAAAAATTCTTCCCATATGGAACATCATTCTGTTCTTCAGCTTCACTAGTAATGCAGTAAACTTAGAGTGGTTCTATCTAGGCTGGCTTTATCTGTATCAAAATTCAACTGGTTATGAATACCAGTTCATAATTAGTTGTTACAAAATAAACTTTTGTAAATAAGAAATGATAATATATTTTGGTTAATTACAATCACTCAGATTTGGTGGAGACTGGACTTTGTTCATTACAACAGCTGGTACTTGTTTACTGTAGTAATTAAGACCACCATCAATTCCTTATCTAAGACACTATATCAGCAGTTCATTATTGAAATTACTGATTTACTATATCAGATGTCTGTAACCTCCTCCACCTCTGGGAACTCTCATCAACTTTTTTTCTCATTACCTGTCAGCTTTCATCTCCTAAAATTATCTTAAATTGATTTTGACAACCTATAATCTTGATCATGAGAATTCTTGAAGCCAATCCTTTTTATAAAAAAAACTCTTTAAATGTCAGATCAGCCACAAAGACATCATGTTCACTGGAGGTGATTCCCCATAAACTACAGTCTTCAAGCATGAAATTATTGAAGTCTTTCGCACAATAGATTCAATTGCCTCCTGTAGACATCAATAGGTTCAACTCTTCCATCAAAGTAACACTTCAAACATTGTCTATGATATTTTCAAAGAGTATCCTCAATCGTATCTTACGTCTACAACAAGATATGTGTTGTTTCAACAAGTATTGTTTTCTTAAGAAAGCAGCACATCTGTTCTTTTCCTAATTATAAATCCTTTCGGTATAAGATAAAATTTCAACACATATGCTGTTATCATCACACGAAACAGTTTTCTGTCGCACTCCTCCAAACTTTGACTAGGTTTACCTCCATCAGGGGGTTTCAAACCATGTGAGATATCCTGTAATACTGCCAGGGTGTTCCAAACCTGGGAGTAGTGTAGTTTGCAGGCTATGATAGTTGATCTTCCATGACAAGGTCACTTACTCTGTGACTGAGTCCTTAACTAGACAAGCTTCCTTTGTCCTCTCCTTATTCCTTTCCAATGATTTCCATAGCTACATCATCCGATCTAAAACCACAACTATTTGCCAGACAATAACTGGACAAGTTTGCACACAAGGGACGACAGAGCAAATTGTTTGCTTTCCTTCTTTATCTGTACAAAAACGATTATCCACATTTCTTGATGTCTGTATGTAAACTGTTTGATGTCTGTGCTGCTTCAGGTAAAAAGTGCACAGGTGAGGTAATGTAATCACAAGTAATTAGACAGGTGACCCCTTTTCTTCCATAAACCTTGACAACCAAACCCAATGGGCTCGGGACACTGGGTGTCTTGACCACTAAATATACCATCAAGCTCCACCAGAATCAATAACACCAAGCCAATCCACGGCTGTCAATAACAACATTTCAATCTACACAAAACTACACAATGGCTACCAACTAACCAACCAGCTGGTTAGCACATTATTGATTCAATAGAGCCTAATTACAAAAACTGTCAGATTAATAATCTTATCCACTGATAATCCTATATACCCTTATCTTATCAAAACATCAACAAAAAACACATACACATTTTAACCCAGACGGAAGGACATCTCTTATATGTTTAAATCACCTGTGGTGCTAACATGATCAACAAAGAGCTTAAGGCACCTTGCAAAATATTCTTTGAAGGGTGTTTTATACTTCACCGGAAAGACTTGTCCAAATGCTGGACAACCTGACATGATTTATCTGTCTCCACACAAAAAACAGGGTGACACCTCACTGCTATACACATATAAAGTTAGACACTTGATTCACAGGAAAATCAATATGTATCAGGTTCACATATTTGTATATATTAATTGAGTGAAAAACTTAAAAATTTCCTTCACTACCATAAAAATCTGCTATTACCATCAACAGCTTTCCATCAACAGCTTTATGTAAAATGAGGCTTCATCAGAAATATTGATAAAAATTTCATTTTTTGAAATTATCTTTAATATGATCACTTTCCAGAATAAATGTGTTCTGGAACAGTCTTTGAATAACATGGACCCATAGGGAAAACAAAAGGAAACTTACCTCCCCTTTTTGAAGTACAGATGCTGAATCTAAAACCCCAACCTTAAGTCTAAGTATAACTGTCCTTGGGCAATAAAAATATTGATTGAACTGATACTACTCTATATTTATCCTGCTTTAGGCTCAAGAGGGCAAAAACATTACCCCAGTCTCAAAGTCAGGGGGTGGGCTTATCAATGGACAATAAACCAGGCATGCAAAACATTACCCTGACTCAAAGTCAAGGGGTGGGCTTATTACAAGACAATAAGTCCAGGAGTCAACACATTACCTCTGACTTACAAGGCAGGGGATGGGCTTATTACAGGACAACAAGCCCGGGGGAGGGGGGGGGGTCAACAAATTACCTCTGACTTACAAGGCAGGGGATGGGATTACAGGACAATAAACCCAGGGGGTGGGGGGGGGGGGGGCAACACATTACGTCTGATTAAAAATCATGGTGTGGGCTTAGTAGCGATTAGCACAGGGAACTGATGCATTATCTCATGTGGTAGGCTGCACTGTTTATGTCTGCCATGTGTGTGTGAGCTGTACTGTGTTAGTGGGGCTTCAGTTGGTCTCAAGAATGCATCACCAGAAAGAATGGTGATGTCATCACTACAGAGGTCAAACTGATCACATGTAACAGGACACCTTGGTACAGACTCATCTTTCTCCATACCTACATAAACTACACCATTTACCAAAAAGGATTATATACTACTGGCAATTTAGCTCAAATTAACATCCTCCCTATCACCACCATCACAAAGCTTTGAAGCTGTTCACTTCCTGATGTGTATTTGAATAGAATTTTATATCATGAAATATGCATGATTGATTACTAAGACTAGAACGACATCATCAGGATTAAAAATAGCAACCATTTATCTGAAAGCTGTGCAGCAAACCATTATATCACTGTGATTCACTGATCAGACTGCTGGAAAGATTGATGTGTAAGTCTTCATCCTACTTAGTTTATCTCTTTAAAACTGTGTACAACATTTTTCATCTTAACCTAAATTATTACTGACTTACTTTAACTGTATCTTATTCACTGTAAATAATTACTGACCTACTTTAACTGTATCTTATTCACTGTAAATAATTACTGACCTACTTTAACTGTATCTTATTCACTGTAAATAATTACTGACCTACTTTATCTGTATCTTATTCACTGTAAATAATTACTGACCTACTTTAACTGTATCTTATTCACTGTAAATAATTACTGACCTACTTTACCTATATTATCATTCTAAATAATTACTGACCTACTTTTCTTATTCACTGTAAATAATTACTGACCTACTTTATCTGTATCTTATTTACTCTAAATAATTACTGACCTACTTTAGCTGTATCTTATTCACTGTCAATAATTACTGACCTACTTTACCTATATTATTCATTCTAAATAATTACTGACCTACTTTATCTGTATCTTATTCACTGTCAATAATTACTGACCTACTTTATCTGTATCTTATTCACTCTAAATAATTACTGACCTACTTTATCTGTATCTTATTCACTGTAAATAATTACTGACCTACTTTATCTGTATCTTATTCACTGTAAATAATTACTGACCTACTTTACATGTATATTATTCACTTTAAATAATTACTGCCCTACTCAATTTGCACTCACAGTAATCAATAATTTAATTGACCTGTGACTTTTTCACACGATAAATATCTGCTTTTTCTTTCACCATAATAATTGACTGACCTGCAAATTTTTGTTCATTATATTTCTCAGGCAATGAACTGTGTCTGGTGCTAATCCCTATACTTTGATTCAGAAGTTAGGTGTTGACCCTCTTGTATAAACACAACATTGTCTATAACTTTCCTGTCAACATCATTATGTATTCACCATTATGATGAGGAGGGTACGATACTTATTAACATAAACCTTATTCATTCACCGTTATCTTCTAAAATCCCTTTTTAATAGAAATACTTCAAAGTTTCCATTATTAGTGACCTTGAATATGCATGTAACCTTTGACCTGAAAACATCAACATAAACAATATATTCCCAGTGTCAAATATCTCACAAATAACTCAATCCTCCTAGATCAAAGAAAGGGTTTACACCTATAAATCTCAATGATGCAACGGCAGATTTTTACCAGGTAAATCATTGACACCTGTACAACTGGTGTAGTAATACCCTAGTTCCCTTAAAATGTATGTGAAGAGATCAGGTTTGTGTATATCCTGTATGGAAACACACCTAGTTGGTATCAATAACAGTTACAAAAATGTGTCAACATTTTATTTGGGGATGGTCAGGTATACCGTTCACATTAATAGGGTCTGTAATTTGAAGTCATTTATCACATTATGAATAAACATCCGCATGCTTGTCTTTAACCTCAATATACCAGGATCCTGTTCATGAGTTTACCTAAACTATAATATCATATAAAAACAGATGTTTCAAACCCATACCATTGTTGTATATGTCGAACACTTTATAAATTAAATAAAACAGGAGTAAAAGAAATATATTAACTTTATAACACTCCAACATCCAGTGTGGCCAACCTCTTGTAAAATAACAGCTAGTCATGGTCTTCAATATTAAGGGTGACAGGGTGTTTTGAAGAGACATCAGGTACTGTTAAAAGACCTTATAATCAATTCTAGTGTATAGTTATTACATCTGTTAGTAATAAAATGATGTTCTATGTTATGAATGAATATCATTTTTATTATCTAAAACATGAATTTTAAATACCGATTAACAGTAAAGAAATATCAAGTGACACATTTTTGTGCTTTGAGCAGTTCATGATCTGACCAATATCAGGTAAGTAGGCAACACCAATCATCAGAATAGCCATAAACAATATCAACAGATTTTCATCAAGAAAAATAACATTTCAATTAGTACTGCTGGGTTCTTTTTAATAAGGAATATCCAAGATACAGTTTCACATGAATTCAGAAATAACACACATCTGACGTTTTTTCCATTTTGTCATCAAATCATAAAGTCACCTGTACATGATGAAAACCATCATGTTTTCTATTTATTATTGATAGACAACTTTCCAGCTAATCAGACAACTGAATCCATTCACCAATTTTTATTACAGTAACAGTATCAAAGTCATTCTGTTCCACTCTGTATCTTTAAATCTTTTAAATAATCACCTGTGTATCTTGACATTAAGTTTTATAACCTGAAACATTAGAACTACATTTCTTTCAGTTTGTTTTTTTGTTTAAAAAAAATGTGCATTAGATAAAATGTTAAAGTTTTTTTTCCTTTTTCAGAGCACAGTAACATGACGGGGACCTGACATCAAACAGAACCCGACCAGGTGAGAAGATTTGTTTACCTGGTAAGGAACACAGTTGACACTAATTCATTCACCTGTATCCACCCACCTGTTAAATAATGTTACTAAAGACAGGTACAACCCCTATACATTAACATATCACAGGAGATAGCTTCCAATTACTCTTAACATGACTAATACCACTGTAACTCACAAGTTTAATTTTCCTTCCAACAACTCAGACCACATTTTATATATATGATATATCACACCTATTTTTTAAGCAGTTTTTAAAGTTATTATCTCCCTTTAGTTGCTTTCAAAATGTGCAAGACCACAGTAACCTGGTATATTGATGACATTAAAGTACAGATGTAGGTAAGAAAGGTATTGTTTTTTTTATTCAGAGAAGGACCATCCCATGTTAACTTAGCAGATTATTTGGGAGTCAATTATTTCTGTGATGAGTCTATCAATGCATATTTAGAATATACTTAGAAATACATTGCAAAAATCTGGATTCTCCAATATATCATATTCTCTAGCACATTATTTGATGAAATTTTCTGCAGAAAAAATTGGATGATATTGTTTCCTGTGAACAATATTTGATGACATTTTTTCCGTATAAGAGACATTATCACTGTGTGCTGAATGATAATATTTCATGAAATCATTTTGTATTTATCCTAATTTCCTGTAAACAATATTTGACGATCCTATTACTTTTTTATGTCGCCATTATTTCCTGTTGACAACATTTGATGACATCATTTCCTAGACACAACATTTGATGACATCATTTCCTAGACACAACATTTGATGACATCATTTCCTAGACACAACATTTGATGACATCATTTTCTGCACACAATATTTGATGACATCATTTCCTGCACACAATATTTGATGACCATCATTTCCTAGACACAACATTTGATGACATCATTTCCTAGACACAACATTTGATGACATCATTTCCTAGACACAACATTTGATGACATCATTTCCTAGACACAACATTTGATGACATCATTTCCTAGACACAACATTTGATGACATCATTTTCTGCACACAATATTTGATGACATCATTTCCTGCACACAATATTTGATGACCATTATTTCCTGTAGACAATCTCTTATCACATTGTTATTCCCTTAGTATGATGTTTGTCAAATTATGACAAATAAAATCTCTTTCATGACGTCTGTAATATCTAATAACTTCTTTTAATCTTTTCCGTGTCAACAAGTATCAGAATTTAAGTGACCTTAGAACTTTGTTCACAGTAAGACCCATCCAGTTCTAAAACTACCTAATCCTAGAATCATCCAACATCAAAGCCTGTTGAACTTCAGACAACAGCTTTGAGTGGATTGATTTCAGCTTTGTACAAGCCATGATCACTGAAAAGACACAAGTGACTTAAGGATTCTGAGGTTCCAGAATTGTGGCGCAATATACAACTACATGTTTATCTATGACCATGGGTAACGCTAGTCCTCATCAGGCATGTACCCCCTAGTATATCACATCTTGGATCTAGGAAGGAATGGAAGTATGCTTAAGAAATACCATCTTATCCAAGATCATGGAAAAGTAAAGCTAACTTGTCTCCACTCTGGCATTACTTGATTACCATATTAGGGCATGACTTATAACATCTTACTGTAAATGTTGAGAAAAAAAAATATCAGAATAGTCACAAATAATAGTCTTTATATGATATCTTATTTCTCGTGTTTCACTATAGAAAACACTGGTCTATCGTCCCAAAATATATCTTACATAATGACTAGAGCTGTGTATGATAAATTCTCATCAATCTCCTGCAGGATCATGACCTTGACTAAACATATTTCTGTACTCGAGGATAAATGTTAGAAAATTAAGTAACTGGTTTGTCAAGGTACCACCAGGCCGAGACCAGCACTTTGATGTGTGCCACTTGCACACACAAAAAGATAACGACATGGATACATTTTGAGCTTCGGCTCTGTGATTTATCCGTGAATCAGTTAAATTCTCAGTCTGATGTGTGAATCAATGGAAAGGTATGTCTACACTTGATGTCAAACCTAGCCAAAAATAATTCTCTTTTTCTTTTTTTTTAACATTGCAGTGACACATGCTTACTGTTCTGATATATTTACACCAGACGTTTTCTGAACCTATCACTAAACAAACTTTAAAATATCTCAATAACATATCAATCAATAGCTGAATGAGGTTTTATTTTTAAAAATTTAAAAACTACTTTTATCACAACATGATAATTTTTTACATAGAAAATTAGTTTGCTAATACAGCCATTGAGATTCTTCTTTCCTGAATGTATTATCTCTATATATGATTCATTCCTGACTTTACATTCTCCAGATTACCGGTGTTCTTTGAGCCACATGTGACTCCTTTCCACCTAATCCAGAGCACCTACCCTTATACTTCACTCACCCTAAAGGAAGTGGTGGCCAGACAATTGGTATTCTCCTGTAGGTACCATAAATGTTCTCCTAGGTCCCCACCAGCACTAGAATCCTCAGCCTTGTCCTTTGCGGGACACATCTGGTAACTTGGAACCTTGCGGCCGTACTCAGCTGACTGGATCGTGATCAAGGTGCTGGGAGGACAGTTGAGGTGCAACTTTTCCCCATCACAAGCAGAATTCTCAAAAGTAAAGAGAGTACTTGTCAGGTAGCCTGCAAAACACAGATTTACATATTCCAGGTCATGATTTTTATTGCAATTATTCTGAAATGTAAAGATCAGTCATATTTTTTACAGACTACCTGTAAAATGAAATGCACATTCAAGATGAAAAGATGAATATTTCATGAATAGAGTTTTTTAATTCAAATGACCAGGTAAACTTGAGATTTATTTTAGTGAACAAGAACATGTCACATCAAATAGCAAAAATGTATCAAAATTCTGAAATTGTATTCTTCTTTACTCCATTATATGAAAACAATACTTATTCCACCTTTGACATTGAAGTCAAGATCACAATGAACCAGACAAACCACTGCATGCACTTCATTAGAAGGTGATTTAAGTACATAGCAATTTAAATTAAGATATTATTAACAGTTCGAAAGTTATCTGCTGGACAAGAAATCATCTTTAACAAATTCACACTTATTTGACCTATGATCTTGAGGTTAAGGTCACAATGACCTAACTTAAAGGCAGTGTACTTCACATCAGATGACGCAAGTACACTGTTAGTGCCATCAAGATATCTTCAACAGTGTAGGTGTTATTGCCTATACAAGACATTATTAAACATAGAAGACACTATGTCTCATTTGAAAGGGTAACAAGATATAATATCTAAGATGGTTACCAGTCATAGTTTCACTTTACTTAAACCTTGTCCTTCAGTAGAAAAATCTCATACAAACCACCATCAGCAAGTTTCATTTTTAAATGTTCATCGCAAAATAAAAACAAGGGTGAACTTTTCTCCACAAAATCTCGATTTAATCGAAGGGGGATAACTCTTACAGAACAGGAACAGTCCAACAGATAACCAGTGATGCCAATCTCATGGTTTCCATTTTTTCTATTTTCATTGCCATGTTGTGTACCTAAACACAAACATTCCACATAAGGATCATATAGAAGAAGCTATGTAAGTGACAACTTGTCATCAACATGTCACTACATACACAATCCATTGGACACAGTCCACAGAACACAAAAAAGAAAATTTATACAAAAATCATCAACATAGCGGACATAACATCCAAGATTCATTATATTAACTAAGATGTTTTGCCTTACCAAATACATAAGTTAAATTAACTTTCTCTTGAATTGCCCCTTGTGGAATTCATCTTGAGCTTTGTATTTTTTATACATTAAGGGCTCATACATATCAGTTAAGGAATGTGTTCAATCATACCTAATATCTGATAGAATACTGGCCCACCAGGGAGGAAGTGTCAAGATTTATCACCCTGTCCACCACAGGGACACAGATATCCAAGCTATCTAAACTGATATTGTGAAGACCAATTTTACATTACAACACCTTAACTGTATTTGGCAAAAACAGCCAGCTGTCATTTACATCATGGACAGGTCTCATTTCACCCCTCGACTCCTGTTTTGTATTCATACCTGATCCCAATGTACACATACCCTGATGGATTTCTCCCGTCAATATGTCACGTCCTAATCATGACCTTATGGTACATTTCTTGTAACCACAAGTACAGTACAAATAAACTTTGACCTCTAGGATCATAAAAGGACACTATCAAAATACAATACACAAATACAAATCATCACTTTAAGTCAGAATTAAAAGGTATAACAAGCTTTTAATATACGGTGATGTCAATGAAGTTTCAAGACTTTGAAGATTCTGTAACAAATGACCAAGTAATGCACGCTGGAGATTTTAATCTATATCTAGTATCAACACCCTTCCTTCTTGTCAGTGTTATTCTGACTTGGAAAATTCAACAAGATCATGACATCATGAAAATTTCCTAATTTGTTTCATCAGATCTTGAGTATGAAAGGACTTTCAGTGATATGTAATATTTTAATGCAATGTATTTCAAATAAATACTTTACTTAAAATACTTGAAATATTTTAATATTACAATCAAGATCAAAGACCTTGTAAATTAATTGAAATTTAATGTAAGTTTTTTTTTTAATAGGCTGTTCTTGACTTGTATAATCAAAATGTAATTTTTACACAATAAATATTTCAACAAGTAATCTACACAAAAAGATCAAAGGGGGCACTTTAGAAATTAACTGTGGGTTTAGAGTGAGTATCTTGTGTAATATTGAAGTTGCAGTAAAGGGTTAATAGCACATCACCCACTTTTTGTAAATCAACATGTATGACATTATACAGGTATAACTGTACGACAGACACTGTCAAGGTATACAACTTGAGACAGGTAAACCATTAACGTAAATGAACCGTAGCAAGCTAATAAGCACACAGGGAGACATGCTACATAAAATATGTCATAAAAACTGCCTGCTAAACCTAATAAGGCTATATTTACACAAATGTCACTCAACGTTCAACTGAAAAGTATCAATAAATAAACAATGCAACATTAACATTTCTCTCTCAAACTTTTCTTTAAAAATAAAGTATAGTGAAAGTATATACCTGTATGAACCAAAGAAATGTATATATCTTCAGGAACATGAACTTTGAGATGGATGTGGATGAGGATTGACCTGTACAAGTTAGTAGGGGTAAGGAGTAAGGATTGTCAGAGTAAGCTTGACCTCTATAAAGTAGAATTAATGACTGTCAGTATAACCTTGACCTCTATAAAGTGTAGCCTTGGTCTCTATAAAGTAGAATTAAGGACTGTCAGTATAACCTTGACCTCTATAAAGTAGAAGTAATAATTGTTAGTGTAAATTTGATCTCAATGGGAGAGAAGGACGTCCAGCATAACATTGGTTTATCAATTAAGGGTTGAATCAAGAAACTTCAGCTTAATCTTGACTTCTATAAAAGTAGAAATAATAATTGTCAGTGTAATTTGACCTACATAGTCACTGAAGAAAAGATTGGTCAGTATAACCTTAGGAGTATACAGACAAATTCAAAGTTCAATACAATTATCTATCATTACATCAATAATCAATGATTACACATCGTCCCAAATTAATATCCCATTATGATGTATTAAAATAAATCTCCACTAATGTAATCCTTAATGTGTTTTCTCTGACTTATTATCGATGAAATAATCTGGAGTATTTCTTTTGAAAGAGATCTTTTCAATAACTGTGGAGGTCTAAGCAGCAATAGATTTTGTAATATGAACTCTTCATTCACCTCCTACTAAACCACTCTGAAGGTCAGCTTTACAATAGGACGAGTAGATGACATATTCATTCAATATTCTCTATCTCTCCATACAGGTATCCAATTTGGGTACAAACCAATTACCACAGTCAACATTTACACGACAAACAAAATTCCTCAAGAACAAATTTTGAAGAATGTTTGTCCTACTGTTGACAGGACTTTTGAAAAACTAGGTCATTACACACCTTTACAGCTTCATTTCATTGGATTAAACATTTTTACTACCCAACAACAAAAGCTTCTCTATAATCATCTGATCTTTTGATTGGTTAATTCTGCCTCTGAAAACATTCCATGCATATCCTTCTTTTCATTTAATATTTTGAGTCCTTCTACTGTAAGTGTTTGATGTTTGATGTAGAACAGGTTGTAATTAAAAAATATATTCAGGACATTTTTTGACCATAAAGTCCTGCCTTAATTTCAACACATTTTCCATAACGAAGATATGAACTGATACAAAAGTGCCTGCATCTTAAACAAAACATCATGATTCCTTGTTGGGAGAGATCTAAAATTTCATGGTATTTCAGACTTAACCTGATGGGAAAAATATGGACTGGACATAAATCTTAACAGAGCACTAGATGTGAACAAATGGTCTTTAATATTTGTATACCTCTGCTTTTACAACTGGACATGTATACAGAGTTTTGGACCAAGTGAACCTCAGATTTCCATCATAACTAAATGATTATTAAACTTACTTTGTATATATACAACTTACTCTATTAACAGACCAAGTCTTGTCTACTTCTGACCAGTATGTATACAACTTACTCTATTAACAGACCAAGTCTTGTCTACTTCTGACCAGTATGTATACTACTTACTCTATTAACAGACCAAGCTTAAGAATGTGAAATAATCTTTGTGGCCTTAACCAACTAGTCCTTCGCTAGAATGTCGCCCAGGAGAAGTCTTGTTTACTTGCTTTTTACACAAACTCAAGCATTTACATGGGTGTAACGTCCATCACTAAATCATTTTTTTTTAACATTTTGTGTGGGAAAGTGGTTAATCCGATCGACAGCAGCCAATACAAAATCTTGCAGCATTTTACGTCAGACTAGCTATGAATTCATTATTTTTTTTCAAAATGTCCCAAAATAAATACACAGCCTTACCTAAACTGACAATGATGTAGAACAGCATCCAAATCATTGGAAGCTTTAATATAATACAGCTTGTATCTACCCATGCCTGGAAACACTTTACAGCATAATGATTAACCAACAGATTTACTTAAACAGCAAACTTCTACATAGAGAACTGCCCGGTCATCTTTTTCAGGTAGATAAGTAAAAAATCTCATGCAATATAAACAAAAATAAAAATAAATGTGTATTTTTTTTTAGAATTCAAATCCCATAAGTATCACAAATACATGAAGGCATTTTTTCAATACATTATAAGCCCGGGGGAATTTACTTTCCAGCCAAGTTTCGTGCCTCGCTCTATTAGCATTAAGTGAAAGAGGTTTTATACTGAATGGGAGAGGCCAGGTTTCTGGGTGTTAGAGCACTTGAGATTCCCGGCTCCCGCTCACAACAAATAAACGTAAAACCCCAATATAAAACCCAATCTGAGACACTTTATCCCTTGTTATTGAAGGTATGTGATACTCCTCAACATAAAACTCTTAATGATTTCTTTGAAACTCAAGGTCATTGAGGTAGTAGATTGCGACATCTCTCCTTCTTCTCCAAACCTTACAAAAATTACCATATCAATTCATTTGAAGGTCCTCCCTTTTTCAGGCCCGGCTGTTAGGTTATTCTAGAAGTGAACAGACAATGATGTTTTTCCTCTTCATGGCTTCCTTATTTGGTCAGTCATTTGAAAATCACCACGGTAGAATTTGATTGGATGCATATATTAACTGATAAATGGGAAATTTGAACAGGTTAAGTACATCACATACTTCTGTAGGAAACAGTCCCGATAAAGTGCATACAGATTGCGTAAAACATGTTAAGAAGACACATGATCCCAGTTTGAAGATTTTTCATTAAATGTCATGAATGTGATTCTGAACACTTTTATACATAAAGCTAACATTTTAACAAGCTTAACATAAACATTTTAATCATGGATTTTTAGGATTTATATCAAATCAAAAGGACAAAACCTATAAAAACATTACGTTTTTTGTCACAATTTTATTATTCTCCGAGGTAACTTTTATGGAGGATTTGTAACAAAGGTCCCCTATAGTGAAAGAAATCAAATGGAATTAGTCTTAAAGGCATTGTTAGATAACCATCTCCATGAATGAGGTTTAATGTCTCATTGCAGCTGGAGTATATGTGGCCCCTCCCAGCTATACTTCCAGTCTTTGTTCTGAAATACCTGGTTAAACAGCCAGGTAATTACTGAAATCTTGATGAATTCAACAACAGCAACACTGCCATTACCATGTTGATAATTATTACATTCTTTAAAGCCCCAGTCCTTTTACAAGTGCTCTGGGCTTTTTTTAATCAACAATAGAATTTTCTTGGCATATGTTGCTTAATCATCTATGAACCTAACATATGTTAATATTTTTTTTGTTTTAAAATCTTCAGGCAAAGATGCCTTTAAAATCTTTTTTTAAAATAAAAGAGCAGTTGCTGTTTTCTCACATAAATTTAGTTGTATCATCCTTCCTCAGTACAGTGTCATCAACCATGAAGACATTTTATTAAACATGAAAGCCAAGAGGTATTTTGATCGTTATCATGAGGGGACAAAAAATGATACATAAATGTGTTATTATGTAACAATCAGTCACATCCAAAGAAATATCTAAAAAAAATGTTCATGGATAAGATAAACATCAGAAGCCAAGACTTTGATGTCATATCTCAAACATTATATAATGATATTATTGTCCTGAATCTACAAAGACTTTTCAAATTTAACACTGAAAATATATACAGCTTATATAAAACTGTTTGTAACTCTATTGGACAGAGATTATCATCTGTTAATTACAGCACTTTCTTCTAGTACAAACCTCATATGTTAACATTCTAGATCAGTTTTCTCAAGTTCCATATAAGAAGATAATTATCTATCAAATTCAATTAAAAAAACCCACACAATGACAACTGTTCAATCCTACTGCCATTCATGTCATAAGCTGTGTATTTCTTGCCTTACAGGGGACTGAGAGTCAAGGCCACCATTGATAATACATGATAATGTCAAAAAATGTATTTTCCTTCCTCAACACAACCAAAACAACATTTGCATATAAGATGAAAACAAAATTTGCATATCACAGGATACGTAACATAAAACATACATCACAGATGAATAAATTCTTCCCTGATGAAAATGTACAAACCTAACTTCCAATACTGATATTATTCTCATCAACGTCACTGTCCACTATACACACAACTTATGTAACATGAAAATATAATCTTTCCAGGCTTATAACAATGATGCAACGTTTTACAGTTATTATGTAGCAGGTCCAAGGAACTTGTCTCCCCTGACCTCCCGCAGGGCTCTGACCAATTCCTGCTCATTTCTTCAGTTTTTCTTACTGCTGATTATAGAACCAAGATATTTTTACTCACAATAGATAATATTACGACTACTGTCAATCATTACACAGAATTTGTATCTCCTGACCTCCCACTGGGCCCCAACCAATTCTGTTAGAATTTAGCTATATTCTATAGGAATTTTTACCCACAATAGATAACATTATGACTACTGTAACAGTTTGTCTATCACTACACAGAATATGTCTAGACTTGGACTATGAAATAAAGCTAATAATTAGCTTAAATTCATTTAAGCACCAGCCAGAGTTCATGGCATGGGGCAGCACCATTCATTGCCAAATGTCTGGAACAATTCAATGTATGGTTATCTTGAAGCTTAGCTATAGAATTATTGAAGGCTACAAAAGGGAAAATATTACTATTTGAAAATTTAATGAAAACCATTTACAATATATATGATTTTTCACATAATCACACACATGTATACATATAATCTTCAGTCATTGTAGGACACACCTGATGTTCTCAAGCTTGGAGTTTTAATCTGATATCATAAAGCTAACTGTGGATAAAGCGGAGTGGCCAGGCAACTGTGGCAAATGAAGTGGCCAGACCAGCCTAAACCAGTTAGACAAACAGGACAAATTATGGTATTATATACTGACCACAAGGTACTATTTTACATTGGAGGGTTAGGAGGTATTACCTACACATTACATGAAGAGCAGAGAAATTGACCAGAAATTACCAAACACTTCCTTTAAACATTTCATTAGTATACACAATCTCTGTTTCCCCTTCTCATCCCCAACCCAATGGAACATAATGAGCTTCCTCACTCCTTTGTTTTACCTCCTCTTTCCCTTTCTTCACCTGAACCTATTACAGTAAATCTGTGCAGATTGTGTTTGTTTCAGTTTTAAATTTAATTACACTTTTAAGAAGGTATATATTTCATATTACACCTGTACATTTGACCCTACCTGTGGTACCTGTCGTAGGTATTACAACACCTTCCAATAAAATTACTTGTCACATCAAACCAACAAGGTAATTTGTTTATTAACCTGGTATCAAAGAGTAAATGTAAACAGAGTCCTTTACTTTCATACAGGGCCAATCACCGCCCCAAGATGACATAATCTGACAAGATCACATGTATCAATACATACCAAACCTGGGTGGTCCAAAACTGACAACAGATTAACATCCTACCCACTTAATAGCTCAAATTTCATGTACAGCTTTTAATGATTCAATTAAAATTCACATCCATCTAGGATATAACTGTGATCTGTTAGAAGCTACAACACTTACATTGTGGAAAACAGGATTTAAAATTCACCAATGGGGTCCTAATTTTCTGGTCCTCTGAACAATGACCAAAACAACAATGGCTAGGATTCCCAAGGTCACCTACACGTTTAGCTATTTACCATCAAAGAAGCCTACCTAATTCTGTATTTCTAATTACTGACAAACGTTACATCTTGAATCATCATTTTGCTAAAAAGGAAGCACCTCTTTGAGAAGTAAAGATATCATCAGTGACTTATGCTTGAATACACTTAAGGCATTACAGTTAACCTATTGATTGGTAAAGGCTATCTTAGGTCGAAGGCATCGAACAAACCATAGGTAACCTTAGGAGACAGGATTCATCAATTCAAAGTGCTAGCATTCTGAAATATCAATCATACTTCAACAAACCTTAGTTTTGTTATCTATAAGGTTGTCTATTGGATACACCAACAAGGCCAGTAGAATTAAGATAGTGCTCCCAACAAAATGGGATACAACCTACAGGGGAGATAACTTATTGCCTGCTGGAAGATATAAGATCAAGGGAGTTAACTGTCAACAGATAATCCCTAAACAGGTTTATAGGGATACTTGTACTGATTGTAGTGTATCTAGTACACAGCTACAGATCATCACATGTGTTTGACCAGATGTATGGACATAAAAAGGAGCAGAACATTCATAGATCACCTAGAAGTAGAATTATATCTAATGTGTGGTATAAAATGTCATGTCGGACAAGTTATAAGTGACAACAGCACTTCACACCCAGACATCCCCTGTACAGACACCTGTTGCCCTGCAGAACTGAAGACATCATGAGAACTGGTTAACACCTTTAGGCATACTTGTTACCTTGAGCTGGTAAATCAGAGCAAACCTTCCATGTGCTATGTTTAGTGAACAGTCTGCTGAACATTTAAATGTTTTTGATTATCTTTATATCATCTAACTCATTAAAATTTAGATATTAAAACTTTTATCACTCAGATATCCATAATTAAAACATTTTAAAACTTTAACAAAATATTCTCAAGAATGTAAGTGAAGAAGACTAACAAAACTTCCATCAATGACCAATTGTCATTAACGTTCCTTGTGTGTATCACATAAAGGATGGAGCATTTCAAATGACAGTTGGACATGACAACTGAATAATGTATTTACTCTGTCCAGTCACTCTGCCCACAACCTGCCTTTCATATTGTGACCACCAGACTCTGTGGTTTATTTGACCACACCAACCCTAGTCTTGACCTTTAACAAGGTCAAACATAAAGAAAGTAGCAAACCTTTTGAGAAATGACTGGTAGAGCAGAAATGCCTATCGCTTGTACATGGTGACATTTAATCACCGATATGACCTTGTAAATGATGACCTTTCATCTCTCTAACAGTATATCAAATTCTTCCTTTTTAAGTTTAAAAAGCACACTCTCAGGCTCAGAGCCTATCATTTTGTTGTAAAGAGAAGCATATCTTTAAGAATTGATCAAATATAACATATCCTAAAAAAAATTGTGTTCAATTTGTCTATTTAACAAATTTGTTATTTCTGGTTTTATTTTCAAGATGTTTAAAGCTACCAAAGCTATTCTACTAAATTACCCCTTACCTGACTCAAAAAACAGGAATGGGCTTGTCAAAGGACAGAAATCATGTTTCCAGGTAATACTATTTAATAGCAATAAATATGTTTTTATGGCCTTCTATCAGGTATAGACATAATGCCAAACAAATATGGTTTACTTTCGACTCTTTGTCTGTTAATCATCATCCCATTTTATTTCAGCTTTCCTGACCCCCTTGAGGGCCTATTGCACCTCTGTACAATCTGAAAGGGCTTTTTCTATTTTTGTGCATTCACCTTCTATCCCATCAACTTCAATCACTCTTAATTTTATTTCACACTTATATAGTGTTTCACCATTTAAACATTTTCGTCTTCCTTTACACACCAGCTACTAGTACTTCCATACAGTTGCCATGACAACAACAAGTTTCTAGCTGCAATGAATGGTATGTAATGGTAACCTAGGTACAGTTACACATCCTAAATAATGAGAGGGTATACAGGCTGTTTAGCCCATGATTGATTTACCTGGACTGACCTTCAGGCTTTGTCATCGTAAGGTATCACACAGGAAGATGATATCTACATGTCATACTTGTACCTGCCTACACACTGTCCAGCTATAAAACCAGTGTGGTCAAATATACAGTAGTTAACACAGATATCACAAAACAAATTCTCCAATTCCTGTGACAGAATATTTCTACCATATAGTTACTTAAGATCACAAAGATGTACAACAAATTTTTTTTAATTATAGCAATAATTTGTGTTACAATTTTTCATTAGTTTATGTTGATATCTGATTTAGCAGGGTTTACATCTACCACAACAGCCTTTAGGCCTTTCTGTGGACGAATATATTGATATATCCCGATAATAATCACAGTTACTCCGTCAAAGTTATCACAGACCTCAACCATGATATCAATCATTAAGAAAAACAGACAAATATTATTGACTTGTTCACCTTAGTGAAGCAAACTTACACAAGCTCAAGTCAGGTAACAGTAACAAAGTAACTAGTCGTGGTACCAGCACACCACCAGAACCTAAACCTTACAAGTCAGGTAACAGTAACAAAGTAACTAGTGGTGGTACCAGCACACCACCAGAACCTAAACCTTACAAGTCAGGTAACAGTAACAAAGTAACTAGTCGTGGTACCAGCACACCACCAGAACCTAAACCTTACAAGTCAGGTAACAGTAACAGTAACAAAGTAACTAGTGGTGGTACCAGCACACCACCAGAACCTAAACCTTACAAGTCAGGTAACAGTAACAAAGTAACTAGTGGTGGTACCAGCACACCACCAGAACCTAAACCTTACAAGTCAGGTAACAGTAACAAAGTAACTAGTGGTGGTACCAGCACACCACCAGAACCTAAACCTTACAAGTCAGGTAACAGTAACAGTAACAAAGTAACTAGTCATGGTAGCAGCACACCACCAGAACCTAAACCTTACAAGTCAGGTAACTAGTGGTGGTACCAGCACACCACCAGAACCGAAACCTTACAAGTCAGGTAACAGTAACAAAGTAACTAGTGGTGGTACCAGCACACCACCAGAACCTAAACCTTACAAGTCAGGTAACAGTAACAGTAACAAAGTAACTAGTGGTGGTACCAGCACACCACCAGAACCTAAACCTTACAAGTCAGGTAACAGTAACAAAGTAACTAGTGGTGGTACCAGCACACCACCAGAACCTAAACCTTACAAGTCAGGTAACAGTAACAGTAACAAAGTAACTAGTCATGGTAGCAGCACACCACCAGAACCTAAACCTTACAAGTCAGGTAACAGTAACAAAGTAACTAGTCGTGGTACCAGCACACCACCAGAACCTAAACCTTACAAGTCAGGTAACAGTAACAGTAACAAAGTAACTACAAGTCAGGTGGTACAAAGTAACAGCACACCACCCTAGAACCTAAACCTTACAAGTCAGGTAACAGTCAAACAAAGTAACTAGTACCACACACCACCAGAACCTAAACCTTACAAGTCAGGTAACAGTAACAGTAACAAAGTAACTAGTGGTGGTACCAGCACACCACCAGAACCTAAACCTTACAAGTCAGGTAACAGTAACAAAGTAACTAGTGGTGGTACCAGCACACCACAGAACCTAAACCTTACAAGTCAGGTAACTAACAGTAACAAAGTAACTAGGTGGTACCAGCACACCACTAAACCTTACAAGTCAGGTAACAGTAACAAAGTAACTAGTGGTGGTACCAGCACACCACCAGAACCTAAACCTTACAAGTCAGGTAACAGTAACAAAGTAACTAGTCGTGGTACCAGCACACCACCAGAACCTAAACCTTACAAGTCAGGTAACAGTAACAAAGTAACTAGTGGTGGTACCAGCACACCACCAGAACCTAAACCTTACAAGTCAGGTAACAGTAACAAAGTAACTAGTGGTGGTACCAGCACACCACCAGAACCTAAACCTTACAAGTCAGGTAACAGTAACAAAGTAACTAGTCGTGGTACCAGCACACCACCAGAACCTAAACCTTACAAGTCAGGTAACAGTAACAAAGTAACTAGTCGTGGTACCAGCACACCACCAGAACCTAAACCTTACAAGTCAGGTAACAGTAACAAAGTAACTAGTGGTGGTACCAGCACACCACCAGAACCTAAACCTTACAAGTCAGGTAACAGTAACAAAGTAACTAGTCGTGGTACCAGCACACCACCAGAACCTAAACCTTACAAGTCAGGTAACAGTAACAAAGTAACTAGTCGTGGTACCAGCACACCACCAGAACCTAAACCTTACAAGTCAGGTAACAGTAACAAAGTAACTAGTCGTGGTACCAGCACACCACCAGAACCTAAACCTTACAAGTCAGGTAACAGTAACAAAGTAACTAGTGGTGGTACCAGCACACCACCAGAACCGAAACCTTACAAGCCATCATCAAACCATTTAATCAATCCAACCAAACCCGTCCTGTGATCATTTTATTTAAATAAAGTACAATATCAATTCTGATTCCGACACAAAATAAATCCACAGCTTGGTTTGACATGCATTCCTGAATGATGGGTTAATTTAATTGAAATGATAATGCTTAAATCTGGGGGTACAGTTTACCTCTAACAATGTATTCATAAAGGAGTGTCCTTGAAAACTTATACAAATCTTGAATGTTACAAATTTAGGGGGTTTTGTACCCTCAATCAGGAGTAATGGGGAACACAAGTAAATTACCCAGTCAATCCAATACTAGAAATACCACAGTCTAGAAACAGGTTACATGGGCTTACGGATAAAGTTCACACAGTATCAATGTTAAGAACACAAAACTGGCCCAGTAAATCCTGTCCAGTGATATCTTAAGTTACAAACAATTAGACATATCAATATATTTATACTACTAAATCACAGGTTATCAGCTCTCAGTGTCAGATCTTATCCGCTCCAATGGTTTATTGTGATATTTGTTTCATTTAGCTGAATTCCACTGGACATTTGGTCGGTAAATTAGGCATGTGGTCAGTTGCTTCTCTCACGAATCAGACCATTTAGATAGGACCCTGGACTTCAACTGCTAATGGATGGACAAAAATAGCTTTCCTTTATGTACCTGTAGCAAATGACTAGAAAATTTCATATGAAAGCCATATAAAATCATGTTTAGATGATAAAATATGAAACCATAATGGTTGAATACATGTGTTTTCCTTATTAAGTTGACTGTAATATCTAAAAATTACTTAAAGCAAACCAGAAAAAATCACAATCCAAAATATGATGCTGATAAAATGTTGAAATAATATTTTGTAACGCTGAGATTTGAAATGTGCACGTGTGAAGAAAACAGCATGTAAGTATAAAACATTTACAAAATTATAAAACAACATACTCCATAGTTATAACCAGGCATTCCTACTTCTATCAATGTCTGACTTTCATTCCATCAGAATACATAGCAAACAGGATTCAGAATTCCGTTTTAACTCTGACCAAGCTGTTGAATCCATTACACTTGGACCCTACAGACCATATAAGGAAACAAGGTCATTCACTGAAACAACTTTCTTAGTCCTTCATCATTGCATGCTTTCAGTCATGTTAATTAAAATGTCTGTTTAATTACAAACATCTGTCATGATGTCCGTTGTGGTATATGTAATACTTTGTAAATGTGGTACGTTAAAAAAGGAATTTAATTTATATCAGAGCATCAAACCTTGATCTCCATAATTTTCAATTGTGGAACAATTAATAACAAGCACAATGGTTTTTAAATGGCTTTTTAACAATAAAAAAATTTACATGATTACATTATCTCATTCATCTGTCATGTTTGTAACATCTTATATATATATTATGACAATCTGGTGACATCAGCTTTAATCTCAGTACACTACTATTCTTTCTTTATTGCGTAAAATGACTGCAACTTATTAATTAAAGTAAGCCATTATCAGGTCAACTAGTAATATAATTGTAACTGTATGACTTGTTTTGATAAAGAGTGTTACATGTACTGGCTAACAATACAGAGTCAAGCTCTTGGATAATGATTAAGTTCTATCAATGGCTTGCATTTTCCTCAAACTTAATCCTCCCATATAATTACATTTTCAGACAGAGTTTTCTTCCCTGTTCAAACTGTTACCAATTCCTTCAGAGAAATACAGGCACAAGTTTATTAATACATTTTTTGGCAAAAATACATTCTAAACTTACAGAATATAAAAAAACCTTTAAATTGATTAATCTGTACTTAGTTTTTCTTTAATTTTTTCCCCATATACTCCAATCTCGTTGAGATTTGTCTTTGTAGTGTACACTTTTATAAAAGCAATTTGGTACTAAAATACTTTTGCTAACATATACTCCAACCTCGTTGAGATTTGTCTTTGTAGTGTACACTTTTATAAAAGCAATTTGGTACTAAAATACTTTTGCTAACATATACTCCAATCTCGTTGAGATTTGTCTTTGTAGTGTACACTTTTATAAAAGCAATTTGGTACTAAAAATACTTTTGCTAACATATACTCCAATCTCGTTGAGATTTGTCTTTGTAATGTATACTTTTATAAAAGCAATTTGGTACTAAAAGTACTTTTGCTAACATATACTCCAATCTCGTTGAGATTTGTCTTTGTAGTGTACACTTTTATAAAAGCAATTTGGTACTAAAAGACTTTTGCTAACATATACTCCAATCTCGTTGAGATTTGTCTTTGTAGTGTACACTTTTATAAAAGCAATTTGGTACTAAAACACTTTTGCTAACATACTCCAATCTCGTTGAGATTTGTCTTTGTAGTGTATACTTTTATAAAAGCAATTTGGTACTAAAAGTACTTTGCTAACATATACTCCAACCTCGTTGAGATTTGTCTTTGTAGTGTACACTTTTATAAAAGCAATTTGGTACTAAAAGTACTTTTGCTAACATACTTTGTATCATTGATATCACTTTCTTTAAAATAATGAAAAAAATATAATCAGATTATAATTTTAACTGATAGAATAATTCCCAAGATTTCATCAGTACAAATGCAATTCTAATAGGCAACTTTCCATCAGCGGTTTGTTACGGCTCTCAGGTGCTCTCCTCCTAATGTGAGCTACAAAGATTTCACACAGTGCTTAGCAGGTGTATTTTTACTTCTGTTATTATTAAGGAGAGGGCAACAGAAGTATACTTAAGACAGATAATATAACCGACCTATGGCCATCAACAAGTTGGATTCTGTAGGGATGTCTTTGTCTCCATCCTCTCCTCTATGTACTGGGGTAATTATCACAACTGAACATAAAGGGAAATAGCTTGGTACTCCAAAACGAGTGTTTTTTCTGGCAGGTTTTCAAAACTTAAACATATCTGCATCAATCAAATACAACAGACCATTGACCAAAACATTTTTTATTTTTTCTGAGACAAAAACACTTCCTGGCATGAATCATGATCTCTGTAATGTAATGACCATTCTTTTCAAGGTGTGGTGGGAAATCCTACTAAAACCTACCCAGTTTTTCACTTCTAAATCCCTCCCCTCTCATTATAATGCAGGTATGTGTATCTATGGAAGAGCCCTCCAGCAAAGGTGAATGAACGAAATGAATTCTGATGACACTGATCTGATGAGCTATAAAATGCACATAACAACCCAATCATATTGGAATCTCAGCCCCACAATTACACTCAAATAAACACAAAACTTCCCACATTCTTACCTTCTTCATTTACATGTAAAATGTGTATAAAATTTCTAACTGTAGACATTTAAGACATGTCATGTGAATATAGGCATCTATTTTTTCAGTGAAGACTACACATAAACCTTAGTATAATTGAAAAGCTTAAATGGATTATGTTTGCTCCGTAAGTTAGAGTATATTATGAAAGTTGAACCAGAACTAACAAAAATGTGACACTCTGAACTACCTGGTATTACCCCAGTTTAAAGCTATAATTACCCACTTTTACCTAAAAGTAAATCTGTCAGGAGATAGCACCTGCTCAGACACTACCTTGTTGGATGTCACACAAGAGTGACCCACAACAGTACCTCGACTGCAGTCACACAGAAGTGAACCCCGACGCCATCTCAACTGCTGTCACATAGCAGTGAACCCAGACACCACCTTGACTGCAGTCACAAGAGTTCCCTTCATCATCACCTCGACTGCTATCACAATTATGCCATTCAACACCATCTCAAACCCTGGCACAAAACCATCTTGACTGCTGTCACTGCAATGCCCTTCAACACCATCTCTACTGCTATCATAGGAGCACCAACAACCTACCCTGAATACTGTCACAGGAGCACCCACAAACCACAACTGCTGTAACACGAGTACTCCACAAACCACCTTAACTACTGTCACAGGAGCACCCACAAACCACAACTGCTGTAACACGAGTACCCCACAAACCACCTTAACTACTGTCACAGGAGTGGCCCATAAACCCCCCTGACTGCTGTCACAGGAGTGACCCATAAACCCCCTGACTGCTGTCACAGGAGTGACCCATAAACCCCCTGACTGCGGTCACAGGAGTGCCACACAAACTATCCTGACTGCTGTCACAGAAGTGCCCTCGGACACCACATTGACTACTATCACAGGAATGCCCCATAAACCCCCCTGACTACTGTCACAGGAATACCCTCCAATACCAACTTGACTGCTGTCACAACAGTGCCCTCCAATACCATCTCCATTGCTGTCACAAAGGAATCCCCCAACCATCTTGTCTGTTGTCACTGGAGTGCCCACCAACACCACTTTGACTGCTGTCACACAGGTCCAAACCTGTTTGTAGTAAAATATTCAACATTGCAAGCTATAAATGTCAAGACATGCAGGTACATAATCCCCATCGACCATAGGGGTGAACAACAATGTCTCAGGAAGGAATATCACTGGATCAACCTGCTCCACACCTGCTACTCGTATGGCAAGAATGAGAGATGACCTGTACATGCTTTGTGAGTGGGTCCCCTGACCTCCACCTTTGTTTCAGTACATACTAATCAACTAATAAATGAGGTAACTCACGTGGGAGTGCCCTGCTGTTGTTCTTTTTTACAGATTGTTAGTTATCTATTTTGCCCTTACCACTTTCATAATTACAATTCTTCTTTTGTTCCTTTACGAAATAGCCACCCATTTTGAACCTCAGAAGCAGAAAATAAGTTTTTTTGGGCAAGTTGTCTGTCCTGAGGCCCAATCAACCACATCCCGATTTTTTTGTATTTTTCCCTCACTTAAAGGGTGATTATCAAAAGAATTTTTCACTCTAGCTAAACAAACATTTATTCAACTCTCTGTGATAAAAATTTTTCAGTTTTGAGCATCAAATTTTAATTTAGGACTGAAATGTACTAACAACCACTTTTCTCTAGGTATGACAATCAGTGGCCATGGTTCCCATTGTACTGTGATTTTCATCAGATTTAATATTTCATGTTATTGGAATTTCTACAAAAAGCTCTTGACACTCCAAATGTACTGAAGGTCACTGATTACACTAAACATGTAACCAAGGTCACTGATTACACTAAACATGTAACCAAGGTCACTGATTACACTCCAAATGTACTGAAGGTAACTGATTACACTCCAAATGCACTCAAGGTCACTGATTACACTCCAAATGTACCCAAGGTAACTTATTAAACTCAACATGTAACCAAGGTCACTGATTACACTAAACATGTAACCAAGGTCACTGATTACACTCCAAATGTACTGAAGGTAACTGATTACACTCCAAATGCACTCAAGGTCACTGATTACACTCCAAATGTACCCAAGGTAACTTATTAAACTCAACATGTAACCAAGGTCACTGATTACAGTCTGCATTTCCCCAAGGTCACTGATTGCACTCCAAATGTACCCAAGGTAACTTATTAAACTCAACATGTAACCAAGGTCACTGATTACAGTCTGCATTTCCCCAAGGTCACTGATTGCACTCCAAATGTACCCAAGGTCACTGATTACACTCCAAATGTACCCAAGGTCACTTATTACAGTCTGCATTTCCCCAAGGTCACTGATTGCACTCCAAATGTACCCAAGGTCACTTATTGCACTCCAAATGTACCCAAGGTCACTTATTGCACTTCAAATGTACCCAAAGTCACTGATTACACTCCTAATGTACCCAAGGTCACTTATTACACTCCAAATGTACCCAAAGTCACTTATTACACTCCAAATGTACCCAAGGTCTCTTATTACACTCCAAATGTACCCAAGGTCACTGATTACACTCCAAATGTACCCAAGGTAACTTATTACACTCCAAATGTACCCAAGGTCACTTATTACAGTCTGCATTTCCCCAAGGTCACTGATTGCACTCCAAATGTACCCAAGGTCACTAATTGCACCCCAAATGTACCCAAGGTAACTTATTACACTCCAAATGTACCCAAGGTCACTTATTACAGTCTGCATTTCCCCAAGGTCACTGATTGCACTCCAAATGTACCCAAGGTCACTGATTGCACTCCAAATGTACCCAAGGTCACTTTTTGCACTTCAAATGTACCCAAAGTCACTGATTACACTCCAAATGTACCCAAGGTCACTTATTACACTACAAATGTACCCAAGATCACTTATTATACTCCAAATGTACCCAAGGTCACTTATTACACTCCAAATGTACCCAATGTCACTGATTACACTACAAATGTACCCAAGATCACTTATTGCACTCCAAATGTACCCAAGGTCACTGATTGCACTCCAAATGTACCCAAGGTCACTGATTGCACTCCAAATGTACCCAAGGTCACTTTTTGCACTTCAAATGTACCCAGGGTCACTGATTACACTCCAAATGTACCCAAGGTCACTTATTACAGTCCAAATGTACGCAAGGTAACTTATTACACTACAAATGTACCCAAGGTAACTTATTACACTCCAAATGTACCCAAGGTCACTGATTACACTCCAAATGTACCCAAGGTCACTTATTACACTCCAAATGTACCCAAGGTCACTTATTACACTCCAAATGTACCCAAGGTCACTGATTACACTCCAAATGTACCCAAGGTCACTAATTACAGTCCAAATGTACCCAAGGTCACTTATTACACTCCAAATGTACCCAAGGTCACTTATTACAGTCCAAATGTACGCAAGGTCACTGATTGAAGCTCTTATTCATCAGATAAATACATAAGGTTGTTAATTAAATGTAGAATCATTTATACGGTAACTTATCTGTGATCTAATGACAATATGTCTATATAAATCAAAGACTACAAAGGTTCATATCACTTACACTTCAGAGTATGTCAACAACTTTAGACAACTTGGGTTTTCACTTGTACAGGTGGCTTAACCAGAGGTAGATATTAGCTGGGTAGATTTTGGCCTATCTGTCAACAGTATTAAATAACTTAAGGTAAAATAATGCTTCATATAACCCTGATATAACGTTGATAACTGGGATTTTATCACAGTTATCACAAACCCTTGACTGTCTGTTTACCACATACCTTAGAGGTGAAGGGCTAGCACCACAAACTCTCTCACTCAGGTAAAGTCAAATTTCCAATTCATGGGAGGATTTATCACGAGAAATCTTTCTCTTATCTACATACTTCAGGTGGATTTGAAAACTCTCCTTACTTAAACAAAAATTAGACATGGCCATATGTTTACAGGTACGGAAGGGTCATTTGTCCACTATTTACCTTGTACAGGTAGCATTGGAGAACTCATCACAAAAGTTTTAATCCTTATATTCAACACGTTAGGCACCACCTGTCCAACAAATCTATTTAACCACTGGTATGTCTATATCAGTCTAACAATAATAATAATGACACATGTACACCAGAATTGTGTCTCACATACTGTCTACACCTCACACACCGTCTACACCAGAACTGTCTCTCACACACTGTCTACACCAGAAATGTTTCTCACACACCGTCTACACCAGAACTGTCTCTCACACACTGTCTACACCAGAAATGTTTCTCACACACCGTCTACACAGGAACTGTTTCTCACACACCATGTACACCAGAATTGTTTCTCACACACCATGTACACCAGAAATGTTTCTCACACACCGTCTACATCAGAAATGTTTCTAACACACCATGTACACCAGAATTGTTTTTCCTATACCATGTACACCAGAAATGTTTCTCACACACCGTCTACACCAGAATTGTTTCTCACACACCGTCTACACCAGAATTGTTTCTCACACACCATGTACACCAGAAATGTTTCTCACACACTGTCTACACCAGAAATGTTTCTAACACCATGTACATCAGAATTGTTTCTCACACACCGAGTACACCAAAATTGTTTCTCACACACCGTCTACACCAGAACTGTTTCTCACACACCGTCTACACCAAAACTATTTCTCACACACCGTCTACACCAGAACTGTTTCTCACACACCATGTACACCAGAACTGTTTCTCACACATCGTCCACACCAGAATTGTTTTTCACACACCATGTACACCAGAATTGTTTCTCACACACCGAGTACACCAGAATTGTTTCTCAAACACCGAGTACACCAGAATTGTGTCTCACACACCGAGTACACCAGAACTGTTTCTCACACACCGTGTACACCAGAAATGTTTCTCACACACCGAGTATGCCAGAAATGTTTCTCACACACTGTCTACACCAGAACTGTTTCTTCCTTGTTAATTTTCTACATATCTCATTCTTCTAAACATTTGTAGAAGTCCATGTCATGGATTTAGCAGTATATTTATTTCCTACAATTAACCTTAATCCTTCACAGTTACATTCATTATTCACGAATGCCAATCATACACCCACCATGACTATGCAAAAATTAAACACGATCTCAGATACAAAGTGCATTGAAATTGAATCTGCCCGACATATATGTAAAGTAAATATTCAAATATCAATGTCCAATAGCATGTCAGCTTCAATTAAACTTGTAAAGAAATTCTAAGTGTTATTTACAAGGGAAATGCATATGATGTAAACAGAGTATCAAAATTATAAAACCTCTTATAGCCTACACGTAAACACTGGAAACATGTACATGTGCATAGCATATAGCAATCAATAATATTCTTTTTCGATTTACATCAAAGTGTCAAAACATTTCTACAGTTCAATTTTTATCTGTTCAAGTATATTTGTGCCTTTTCAAAGTACACCATATTATTTTCTTCATCAATAATAAGCTTTATACTGTAGTGACACTATAGCAATGGGCCATCTAATACTGTATCTTGCCCAAAATTCTTGTATCTAGATTTGTTTATAAATACCTACAAGGGCTGATTGATAATTTGTGAGCCTCATATTCAAGGATTGGAATTGTGGCGGCCATATTGCATTACTTTTCAAAAAAAATCCCTTCAGTATCTATAAACTTCTGCCAGTCATGTTTAAGAGCCCCAATACCACTTTCAAAATAAGTCCTTTTCTTGATGGTTCAGAAAGTTCTCTACTGCATGTATGACATCATCTGACTGAAAGTGGGCACTGAAAATGGCCTTTTTCAATTTTGGAAATAGATAAATGTCTGACTGAGTGAGATTGGATTAATAATGCAAATATTCAACCAATTCACAGCCAAAATTGTTAATGGCAACCATGGCAATGACAGATTTGTGAACTGGGGTATGTCCTAGTGGAACAACACACCTTTACTGAATTTACCACCACGCTTGAGTTTAATATTTTCTCTTAACTGCCTAAGAGATGATGCATTTTATGTGCCATTGATTGTTTGTTCTTTTTGCCGATAATTTACCATCAGAATACCATTAGCATCCCAGAAAACCGAGGACATAACCTTTCCAGCTGATGGAACAGTCTTTGCCTTCTTTTGCGGGGGTGAACCAGGGTGCTTCCATTGTTTAGGCTGTTTGGCCTCTGGGGTGAAATGATAAATCCATGTTTCATCCATAGTCACAAACCTCTGCAGAAAGTCAGCAGGATCTCCCTCTAAAAGGTTCAGATTAGCACGCAACAAAGTATGTCTTGTGTCAGAAGTCTTGGTACCCAACAAGCTGAAAGCTTTCTCATTACAAAACCTTCCGTAAGAACGGAATGTACACTTTCCTGTGAAATCCCAACTGTACTGGTTATATATATATATCTATGTAACTCGCCTGTCAGTCATAACAATAACATGTACTTTATTGACCATTTCTGAGGTTGCAAGAGTGACAGGCCTTCCAGGAAGGGCATCATCCCCAAGGCTCTGCCTGCCATGCTTTAATCCCACAGCCCACCTTCTCACTGTAGCATATGAAGTGTCATAATTCCCAAGTGTTGCTACCATATCAGAATGGATATCCTTAGGTGCTACACCTTTCTTATGCAGATATCAAATCACTGCTTTTTCAGTAATTTTGTCCATTTTGCAAAAGTAATTAGCCTTGTTTACTTTTGAATGCTACCTCTTCGACATAAACTGACCAAATGTCACTAATCTTCAGGTATACAGCCTTAAATAGTCAGGGAATAGTAGAGCTGAAAAAGGACATCCCTGCTTAACTTCTCCAATACAAGGCTCACAACTTATCAATCAGCCCTTGTAGTATACCTATTCTACAAAAATACCTAGTGTACCTACTCTGTATAAATACCTAGTATATATATTACACATAAATACTGTCATCTTTTGAAATGTAACAAATGGGATTTGTACTATATAAATGAAAGAACAAAATGAGAAGAACCCTATTTCCATATGTGTACCTGAAGTCTATCTCACCTGATGTGCACCTTGACCTTATTTCTTTTTATTTATCTTTTCCCAGTCTTGATAGGTTTCTACACTGTCACCTGCACCAAATCACACTTGTTACTTTATGTCTGATAAGACAATTACCTGTTATTGTTACTTGTACTTTAACGTTTTCACTTACATTTTATATTAATCTTACACAGACAGTTGGTTTATTTTATTTGGATGTGTGATACCTGCCTAGACGGAGCCAGGATGTAGGTGTTGCCAACACTTCACAACACCTTTCTTTCAATGAAGTGTTTTCTGGTCTTCGTAATCAGGCTGGTAATTGACGAGGGGGGCTAGCCTAGTGTACCTGAGATTTTTACCTGTCACAGGTAAGATACAATGTAATCATAGTTATTTTATGACTATTCATCCTCACTTCAACATTTCTGCTCATGACTTACACAATATCACAGCCTACTCAATCACCATCCATTCTGCTGTGCTCAATGACGGTAATTGTAGGCTAGTCATAGACAGTACCTCCTTCAATACCTCCATCGTGTTACTGTCTATTACAAAAATGCTCAGGTAAAGATGCACCCCTCTTACAGCCCATGTTGACAAGATATTTTTGGTGTGGGATGGGTGGGGTTTAAGGAGAGAATTAAATTGCAGGATAGTCAAACATGGTTGGGCAATCTGTGTAAGAGAAACCCTATAATTTGTTGTCATCAATATGGCAGGACAAGCCACATGTTTGACTTTAGGGATTTTAAACCAAGACCACCTGAAAAAGCCACTGGACAACTGATACTTGGAGGGATCATTCTGATTTCAAGATCGTCTCATTCAGAATTGTAGGTCGTAGATCTGTACAATTTTCCTTTTCATGAATGTAGGTCACGGCAGGTACAGACAATGTTATCTGTTGAAACCCTTCCGGACTTCAGTTTGGAAATAACACCTTTTTCTGTTGGCGTCAATCCTCTATCATTAAAATCTTATCTTCACCAGTAAATGTGTTTTCTATCTTGTCGTTGTACTATTATACTAAAGTGTCATTCTTGTACCTTTAAACATTTAGCAACCTTGAACTATCATGAATATGACCTTCAAACTTTTTGTAACCTTGACAGGCACCAGATATCACTATTTCTTCCAAATGTATACTTTTAAACAACTGTTACCTATATTTTTTTAACATTCACAATTTAATCAATGAATCCATGTACAATTGTTAAGTATTTCATTCATTGACATTTGGATGAATGCAATTTCAAAGTAAGAAACAGAATTTGAAATTTCCAGCATTGTACACCAGACACAATAATTGAAATAGTATCAGTTTGTTTAGTGGATAATTACTTCTCTGATAAACAGTTTGAACATCTTCGTGTATCACCGCTCAACCATATCAAAGCTGTTCTCTTTTAAAGCCTTGATCGGTTTTCATGCTTCACAAGAGCTTCTAATCGGTGACAGAACAGAGAAATTTCTCCCAGGAGTTTTAAAAAAAAAATACTAAAAATCAATAAATTTAAGAAGAAAAGGTGAGAACATTCATGAACCAGACAGAGTAATATCAAAGATCATTTTAACAAGTCTGGGAAAACACCAAGCAAAGGACTAGTACATAATCAAACAGATGTAATTACCATGAACATCAGAAAAGTACTGGCAATTTTTTTTTTCTGAAGCAAAGAGCTTAAACTTACAGAGGACTACAATCTAATGAGGTAAATTTGTGTTGGGAGACACATTGTAGCGTATCCTGGTATTTGTGGGTATCGAACTAAGTTTCCCATACAATGTAGTATTATCCAGTAAATTGTCTGGTTATAAAAATACATGGTCAATAGAGTAGTCCATCCCCTAACTGACTTTGGCTCAGAGGCGTCAGTAGAGTAGTCCATCCCCTAACTGACTTTGGCTCAGAGGCTATCAGCTTTAACTATAAACTTTATTTTATTAACACAACTGGGAAATAAGTTATCACCCTACATTAAACTCTCTTAATGGCCAAGATGGAAGGATGAAAGTTTGCTAGGGGCTTTACTATGAGAGGAAACCAGAGTACCCAGGGAAAACCCACATGGTTACTTTGTAGTCACCATTGCAGTTGACCCCATATCCCTTTTCATGCCCCATCACGGAACTGAATCCCCATCATGTTTGCATTATTACTACAACAACCGACCATCCAAAGGTTTGAAACCTCTGGGCTTATCCAAGGATATCTACTGTATTAAGTACTGACTGGACCCCAGGTGTACAATCTTACAATCTACATACACCTGTACACTCCAAATATCACATTCACATTCCAATGGATACAATAGGAAAGTTAAGACTTCTTCAATAATTTACAACATACAAATGCTGTGAAAAGTATATAACCATACTGCTACCACACAGAAAAGGTCATATACTGTAGACATTTTTTAAAATATCAAATGTAATTTAAAATTATTGAAATATATTTTTTTATGCTAAAAGCTTGAATCATGGAATGCTCAATAACACAGCAGTAAATAATCCATTGATACAATCACTGATAGGCAGCAGAAACAGTTTGAATTTCCACCCAAGAAAAAGATATTGTGAGGGCGACTACCAGCTATATATAACAGCACAAGACATGATATTGTCAAGGAATTCTCATTAACTCATCAGTTAAAATACTAAAATTTCTGGTTTTCTCAAGTCAGGGCCACATTTGTAACACAAGGTAAATAACATCCTTTTTTTTACTTTTTTTCTATAAAAAGATGACTTTTAACAATGTAATATCATATGACTTTAAAGCACATATTCAACTAGCTTAAAGAGTGTTGTTTAAGCAATGTCACCTACTGGCCACCTTAAGCAATAACACTTATGATTTATAAAGATGGTGATGCTTGGAACTGATTTAGAAAAAAAATACACAATTAGTTTGCAAGTGATTTTAATGGGAAAATGCAATAAATAAGTATGAAATTCTGACAATATAGTTTATTAAGGTTATTTGTCAGTGTATGAGGTTTGATGAAAATATTTCAAGGAATAAAACCACAAGAGAATTGACAATGTTTTTATTCACCAAGACCTTAACCCAACCACCCTGAAAACATTTCAGTGCTATAAAAAGTTTGATGGCAATCCCTGAAAAAGTGAGGTGACTAGAGTGCTATCAATGATTTTCTCAAACTATATATATATATAAAAGATATTTTGATGCTTTGTAAATATGTGAAATTTGATGCAAAGTTTGCTGTTACAAACATACACACACATGTAAAAATAAAGAGGACAACCAAGTACCCCCACCCTATTCCCAGTTTCACCAGTAGGGTAAATAATGAAAGATCTCTATGGTAAATGGTAATCATTCTTGCAATTTTTAAGGGGAGTTATCCAGTGTTGTTACCTATTTAGCACTTGTAAATAAATCAAACTGCACAAATTTGACAGGAGACAATCTATTGATAAAAACAATAATATCACAGGTATGGAGTTGAAATATTCAACAGTGCAAATTATAAATGGATTTTTCTGCATACTTGCACAGTAGATATGTCTTTTGTCAGTGTAGACAGATTTATCAGCATAATCATAATAACACTTCAGTCAAACTCATTCACACGTAATCAATTTCTTGTATGTTGAAGGAGAAGGTGGAGCACAGGTTATCATCACAAGATTAACATTTATCAGTAACACAAGATAGACAGTTTAAAATGGAGGACATCAGATTCTACTGCTGTGTTATATTGTTATCTCACAAGATTCAGTATTTCATCCAAAAATTGATTTCATTTGTCAGGGGTTGTTTAGTGCAACACAACAATGATTTTCTTATTTTTTACAAGTAGACATGATATCTTCTAGAAATGTTGTTAAAACAATAATTTATATTCCTGTACATATGCTAAGATTTCTTCTTTTTTGTTTTTTAAGATTAACACAAGCTACATTTTATTCTTAAAATAAAATGAAGATACTTTATATAAAAGATGGTATCTATAACAGCTTTCTTCATCAAAACATTTTTACTTGTCATTTAAGGGAGATAAAATGAGACTATAGCAATTAAAATTGTCCTCATTTCCCTGTTAGGTATTTGATATTTAAATGTTTCACTTACCAGGCACTGATTCTACGTAAAATACAAAGCCTGACAATGTTTCCTAATTCCAGGCATATCAATATATAATTACAGATTTAATTTCCATCTCTCCAGATTCTTCAATTTATTGACAAAACAAAATTAACTTGACACATAAAGATAACCTACCATCATGCTCTTTGCACAGATTAGCACCTTACAATGTCTGTAATGTAGAAGATGATTACAACTTCATGATGTCCATGACACAGAGGATGACCTCACAATGGCCTCCATACAGCAGATAATTACAACTTCATCATGTCCATGACACAGAGGATGACCTCACAATGGCCTCCATACAGCAGATAATTACAACTTCATCATGTCCATGACACAGAGGATGACCTCACAATGGCCTCCATACAGCAGATAATTACAACTTAATCATGTCCTTGACACAGTAGATGACCTTATATAACACTGTCCTTGACACAGTAGATGACCTTATATAACACTGTCCTTGACACAGTAGACGACCTTATATAACACTGTCCTTGACACAGTAGATGACCTTATATAACACTGTCCTTGACACAGTAGATGACCTTATATAACACTGTCCTTGACACAGTAGATGACCTTATATAACAATGTCCTTGACAAAAAGAATGGCCTCATGACCTTCCTCATACACAAAATGACCTGAGAACCTTACTGTCGCAAAGGATGTTCTAATTACCCCCCTATGTATAGGATGACCTTGTGACCTTCTGGATATGCAGGATGACCTTACCACCTTTCTTACAGTTATGATGACCTCATCACCTCTCTGATACACAGGATTGCCTGGGATCTACCAGAATGACCTTCAAACACAGAAATACGTCAAATCTGGACAACATGCACTCGTTGCCCTCAATACAAATTCAGAAAATAGATACAATCTCTATGAGATATATGTTGTTCCAGACTTCAGAGTTAATTCACCTTCCCAATTAGTGAATCTGAGGTGAACAGCTTTGTTTGTCTGAAAAGACTACAGCCTTGTCCAAAAGCAATTGGGCCATTGACCAAATTCCTATCGTAATTTAAATTCTGAAGAGCTTAAATTGGACTTTTCAACCAAAGGTATGGTAATTCATCAATCTATCAAAATGTGAAATCCTTATTGAAAAGAAACTGAAAGTAATTTTTCAATGAATAACATTACAGAATATCCCCCTTTATACATCGCACATCAGAGAAGTCTGATTACTGGTGCATTTAAAAAGATCAAATTATATACACCACAATCAGTGTCAATTTCAAAATCCAATTTTTTTCTTCAGTGATGATTGAAATAGGAAATTATCATAAGAGTTCTCCCACCTACACACATATATACCTCATAGAGTACCACAAATCCATATAAGCATTTAAAACTGGTGTATATCTCACACAATACATCTGTGTATTGGATCCATGGCTTTTCATATATCACCAGCATTGTCTTTACTGATTATAGTAAGGTATATGAAGCTATTCTGATAATATCCTCACAGTTCTTGTACCAGTGAAATACTTCTGTATCTTTATTATCAACTCCCAGGACATAACATTCCTTTGATCAGAGTTATCAAGGTGTTTATCCAACACTTTATATATACAGGTATATATACATATATATATATATATATATGTATTAATACATTTGTAAATGCTTGTAGTGAATTCAACATCTTTGTATGTTTATTATTCACTGTATATTGAATTCATGATATACCTCTGAGAAGAAAAAAAAAATTAAAAAAAAATCTTACAATGTTTCTTGATCTCCACTCTGTACCACATGTATTTCACTCTATACCTCCATTCTGTACCACATGTATTTCACTCTACACCCCCATTCTGTACCACATGTATTTCACTCTACACCTCCATTCTGTACTACTTGTATTTCACTCTACACCTCCATTCTGTACCACATGTATTTCACTCTACACCTCCATTCTGTACCACATGTATTTCACTCTACACCCCCATTCTGTACCACATGTATTTCACTCTACACCTCCATTCTGTACTACTTGTATTTCACTCTACACCTCCATTCTGTACCACATGTATTTCACTCTACACCTCCATTCTGTACCACATGTATTTCACTCTACACCTCCATTCTGTACCACATGTATTTCACTCTACACCTCCATTCTGTACCACATGTATTTCACTCTACACCTCCATTCTGTACCACATGTATTTCACTCTACACCTCCATTCTGTACTACATGTATTTCACTCTACACCTCCATTCTGTACTACTTGTATTTCACTCTACACCTCCATTCTGTACCACATGTATTTCACTCTACACCTCCATTCTGTACCACATGTATTTCACTCTACACCTCCATTCTGTACCACATGTATTTCACTCTACACCTCCATTCTGTAACACATGTATTTCACTCTACACCTCCATTCTGTAACACATGTATTTCACTCTACACCTCCATTCTGTAACACATGTATTTCACTCTACACCTCCATTCTGTACCACATGTATTTCACTCTACACCTCCATTCTGTACTACATGTATTTCACTCTACACCTCCATTCTGTACTACTTGTATTTCACTCTACACCTCCATTCTGTACCACATGTATTTCACTCTACACCTCCATTCTGTACTACATGTATTTCACTCTACACCTCCATTCTGTACCACATGTATTTCACTCTACACCTCCATTCTGTACCACATGTATTTCACTCTACACCTCCATTCTGTACTACATGTATTTCACTCTACACCTCCATTCTGTACCACATGTATTTCACTCTACACCTCCATTCTGTAACACGTGTATTTCACTCTACACCTCCATTCTGTACCACATGTATTTCACTCTACACCTCCATTCTGTACCACATGTATTTCACTCTACACCTCCATTCTGTATTACATGTATTTCACTCTACACCTCCATTCTGTAACACATGTACTTCACTCTACACCTCCATTCTGTACCACATGTATTTCACTCTACACCTCCTTTCTGTACTACATCTATACATGGAACATATTGTTCCACATATTAACAAAACTTCAGCTGTTTTTATTTTTATCCTGTATTTCTCACTTAATGAACTGTTTTATGAAGAGTCTCTACATTACTCTACATTAGTATCCCAATTAGCATTTCTATTTACAATTTATATACATACCAGAATAAAAAACAAACCATTGAAACACAGGACATGAATTGTCATCATTTATCATTGTCATAGGAGTTATACACACTGCTAAATATACAAGTAAGTTTGTCGTTAATAGGACTGACCGTTGTTCAGAAACATCCATGCTTTATGCCAGCGTGACCCTATAACAAAGCTCAGACATAAACAACAGTCATCTACATATACAGAAATGTACCTTAACAACAGCAGAAAATGCAAACAAAACAATAAAACATACATTTTGTGATGATTTTTTTGGTATAATGCTTGTTTATCAGAATGGTTGGTAACAGGGCTACATGACATCCTGTATCACAAAGTGGAGTCCTAAGACACCCTCTATCACAAAGTGGAGTCCCTAATGGGTGATTTGACTGTCGAGATCTATTGGGCAAGATGAAGCAGGACTGGTATTGTGTTCACTTAAATTGCTGTAAGGCCAAACAATATTATATTTCTTCATCAATAAGTCCATGCCTAATAATAATACGACTAACAACTAGTTACTGCTTCACATAAAAATAAATAAATGTTATTTTATTGACCCTGATTTGGGTTAAAACGTTGGCTTATTGGTGGAAAGAACAATAAAGAATCTTAGAGGAAGGTCAAACTGTCCTCTGCTTGGTTCAAATCATTAAACCGAGACGGGAAAAAAGGATGTGAGGTCTTAAACGTGAAAGTGTAAAATTGTCAGTGGCCTGAGATACACTTACATGTTACAAAACTATACAATACATCACCAGTCTGTGTAAACATTATTCACTTATAAGCTGTAGGTGCCTCTACCGCTGGTCCATCATAAACCAGATTTTAATATCAACAGCAGGTTTTTGATCATGATGACACTACAGAAGAAGTGTAAAGTAACACTTATCAATACTGATACAGTTTATATCACTTCCTTGTCTATATATACATGAAAAGTGACACATTGTCTTCTACGCCTTCCTTTGATCCATAGCCAGTGCAAATCACATCTCCCTGTTGACAGGTTGACACCACTTCCATATATCCCTCTAAATCATTTCAGCCCATCATACTCTCTAAACAAAATATACAACAACATATTCTAGCTCATTGCCTCAAGCATATATTCCATGTTAAAGGCTAACTCTCCTTGACCTTGGTCCCTTCCACCGTGGGTCCCCTCGACCTTGGGCCTCCCCTCCAAATTGGCCGCCACCCCCTCCACATTGGCTCCTCTCCACCTTGAGCTTCTTCCACCTTGCCCCCTCACCCCTTACTCCACGTTGGGCCCCCTCCTCATAACATTGGGTTCAACAATACCTTTCTTTAATAACAACACTTTTTTATAATAATATTAATAACCCAGTCCTTATTTGCATATGCTCTCCTTTGTTATACAAAGACTGTTTTTTCTGGTTTGTGTCTCCGAGATAATTAGATCTTTCATCACTATCAGATAACACTTTAACAAATAAAGCTGGCAGGTGACAGTGCTGAAGACATATGTCACACCATTGTCTATACAAGGGGACATAACTTTCCTCGAGGTCACAACATATTGTCACCTATTATCTACTGGGAAATGAAACCTTTAATTTTCATCATGTAATCACTTACAAACAGCAGCTGTGTATATGTGACAGACCAGAGGAAAAGGAGCTTGGTACCGCTGTGTTGATTGGTCAGGTGTCAGAGATGACCACCTAATACCAGCCTCCTGGGACCTATATGTCCTCAGTTACTGTCAGGGATTCCACACACCTGCTTCCATGTTTGAACAGACACACAAAGGGTAGGAAAAACTGTGTCCCTGGTGAGGTCAGTGTTTAAATCAATACACCAACAAGCCCACTAGCAAGCGTGACAGTTTAGTATTGTTAACTGACAGTTTTACAGCTATTAACCACAAACATTCCAATTAATCAGTTAATTAGGTTTCTGAGAGGACCCCAGTATGCTACAATAGACAGCGGCTCCTATTTCCATTTTTACACCCAGCATTCTGGTCAGTCTATTTATGGATGATAATATTTTCAATTTTCTATGTACCCCCGGACATTATTTCAAGCTGTTTCATTAGGCACCTAATTCGGATATCGGAATAATTTTCAGGTTCATATTTCATAAACACATGCCTGCTTCAAATGAATCAATCTCTGTTGGTGCATTATTGACCATTTAAAGACACCTGTCCAAGCTATTCTATTCTCTTTTTTTCTCAATGAAATGGCAACATGTTCATGTTCACAGTATATATATATACATGAATAAACATGAGTTTGTCTACTCTGATGGAAGTTATTCATTTAACAATCCCAGGCCTCTACAAACATTCAATATTTCCTGTAATATGACACAGACCAGATGTCATCGTGCTGTAACCATCCCCTTAAAAGTTACTCAAGTTCAAATTCAACCAAAATTTTTATTTAATTTAAAACTTAAAATTACAACTTAAATTAAAAAAAGTAAAATAACATACAACTACAGAGTCTTGCTATTTCAACTGCTACTTTTCTTAGTTCTATGTTTATCACATTTCTTTAAAATTTACCATAAAAGGGATCGCTGGAGCCTACATAAAACACTTCTTGTATAATACCAAATGAAAAGAGTCTTGTAGGACAAAATAGCACTACATTGTCGCAGTACAACTTGCTGTTGTTATCCAAATTATCCTCACGTTTTCACAATATCTTGATATGTTTTCACAGCAAAGGAAAGTGGATATCTTAATCATAGATCTTCACAATAACAATCTGAGGTAATATCAGAATAAATTGATTCTGGCAAAAAGACTCTGGACTAGCTTCAAGCTTAAGGTAAATGTCTTAAATTCTTGCATAATATCCTTTTCTAAATGTCTTTTCCTAAATGATCTCCCAGAGGTCACCCCAGTCTGTAATCTCAAATACAGGTAAGATGTTAAAGTATTAAAGTACCCTCTGATCATGAAAATGAGATGTTAAAGGATTATACAAGAAAACATGATTTATGTAACATTATTGGTTTGTCAGATCCATTTAAAGTGCCTAAAGACAACATTTAAATTGTTTAAAGGTGTGTATCAATTTATTTATCTGTGATTTATTTAAGCAAATGTGTGACTGAAATAAGAGCTAACCATTACTACAGCAAACATTGTTGCAGGTATTTGTTTACCTGTTCAGGTGAGGTAACAAGTAAAAACCAGTCCAGATCAGGACAAAAATGTACTGCCACGACCAACATAGGGTACAGAACATGGTATTACACAGATTGGCACATGAAAAGAGAATGTTTCAGAACACAGCTAAGACAGGGAATGTTGTAACACAGACTGAAATATGACATCCTGAATAGTATATTACAATGACTGACATATGACAGTTAAAGTCACCTTATGTATTCAGACAGAAAACACCAAAGTACAAAGACTAACAGCAAATATCACATTAAGAATGATGTACAACAAGAATGTCATACCAGAAAGACATATCACAGTGAATGTCGTGTTACACAGACTGACAGCAAATATCACATTAAGAATGATGTGTTACACAGATTGACATATCACAGTGAATGTCGTGTTACACTGACTGACATATCACAGTGAATGTCGTGTCACACTGACTGACATATCACAGTGAATGTCGTGTTACACTGACTGACATATCACAGTGAATGTCGTGTTACACTGACTGACATATCACAGTGAATGTCGTGTCACACAGACTGACATATCACAGTGAATGTTGTGTCACACAGACTGACATATCACAGTGAATGTTGTGTCACACAGACTGACATATCACAGTGAATGTCGTGTCACACAGACTGACATATCACAGTGAATGTCGTGTCACACAGACATATCACAGTGAATGTCGTGTTACACAGACTGACATATCACAGTGAATGTCGTGTCACACAGACTGACATATCACAGTGAATGTCGTGTCACACAGACTGACAAATGCTGGTGGTTGTCATACAGGTCTTTTATGAAAGACATACCACTGAGATGCCAATATAAAAATACATATCTCAAAGGGTCTCAAGGTTGTGTCATGTTACATGGGTTGTTTTATATAAAGGATGTCATATCACCTTTTTTATGTAAATGTCATATTACACAATTTTTTATATAAATGTCATATTACACAAATCTTTTATGTAAATGTCATATTACAGAGAGTTCTTTTACATAATTATGTTATGAAAGAGATAGATGATGTCATATGAAAGTTTTTTTTATATAAATGATGTTATATTAGAGATTTTTGTATATAATGACATTATGAAATCAAAGTTTCTTATAAATGATGTCATGTTACAGGTTTTTTTTATATAATGTCATAAATTTTCATATAAAGGATGTCAAAATAAGTCTCACAGGAAAAGTGAGTGTGGGACTCAAATATTGGATTCCCATAATTACTGAATTAATCTGACATCATTTATTAACAATGCTTTTAAACTTAGATCAAGTTTGGTTCTGATTTATGATAAACATCCCACCAAATTAAAAAAAAATGGAAGATTTACATGGGTTATATTAACTGAAAACTGCCTCTCCCCTGAGCTTATAGGACTGAGCAATAAAATCTAATGATAGAAAATACCACAAAACCACTCATGTTTAATTCAAACTCCTAATTCAATTTTTCATCATTTACATTTCAGGGAAGACTAGGACTACATCAAAAGTGTTAAGTGTGAAGTCACAACCGCATCTATAAATCTATACTGATATGTATCAACATTTTCACAAAAGACCATAACTTATCATAATTATATTGCAAACATCTGATGTTCATGAAAAAAGTACTTTCAAAGGCTTCACCCATATATTCTTACATAGATCTTGATAAAACAAGCGGACATTTTTTCATTTTGTTCACACCAAAGCCAGATAAGAATGTGAATAAAAATACACTGATGATCAAGGAAGATTGACAGGTTTATCATTCAAATGATGTATAGCAGGATTAAAAATGGTTTTTAAAGTATTTGTGTAACATTAACGGCAAATTTGAATTTCAAAAGAGGAAAGTGTACTTTGTGATATCAAATTTCATGATTAGGCTATAGCAGGTTTCCAGACCATTTCTGATCAATTTTGATGTGTAACCGTTTTAAACAAGAAAATCCTTTATTGACCCAGCTTTTGATAATAAAGGAAATACCTTTAAAAAAATTGCATTAAAAAAAAGTTCAAATGCAGAAAATTTGAAATGAATAAAATAGATGAACTGACAACAGTATGACTGACTGATAAAAGCCAGCTGGATCAACATCAGTTCTTCTGATGAGAGTGATGTAGACTGACAATAGTACTGCTAATTAGAGCCTGCAGATTCAACATTAGTGCAGCTGACTGAAGTCAGCTATACTGACAACAGCACTGCTGATCAGTCAGCTATACTGACAACACTACTACTGAACAGAATAAGCTATACTGACAACAGCACTACTGATCAGAATAAGCTATACTGACAACAGGGCTACTGATCAGAGTAAGCTATACTGACAACAGCGCTACTGATCAGAGTAAGCTATACTGACAACAGCACTACTGATCAGAGTAAGCTATACTGACATCACCGCTAATGATCAGAGCCAGCTTTACTGATAACAACACTACTGATCAGATTCAGCTGTACTAACAACAGTAGCCAGTTGAGATGATGTCAGTATTGCTATCAGTGTCTGCTAGATTGACCTCAGGTCACAGTGGTCAAGTAGTTAAGGCATTTGACTCTTTATCACTAACCATCCATCTCTGGGTCATGGGTTCTGTCCTATGTGTGCTAGTCGCCAGGTACTGGCTACAGGTTGGTGATTTTGCTCACCACCCAAACCTAGCACATCCTTAATTGACCCTGGCTATCAAATGGACATAAACAGCAATAAACCAAACCTGACTGACATCAGCACTTTTGATTAGTTTAACTATGGTATGAAGTCAAACTTCATCAGAAACTTAACATATACCTTAAATCATGCCAGATGGGGATTCATTTTTGTGGTCATAGTCATGAACTGTAGCATAGTTTGAGAGTTCACCATAAACAATGCTAAACTCATTCAAGTACAGGCATTCATGACCAGATTAATGCCGTTGAATTTTTTTTTTAAAGTAGTCATGTGACACCTATTAAAATAGCTGGAGATATTCTATCACTGTGGCGTCAACTCTAATGGGATTCGCATCGTTTGTGTCTCAGTCGTCTTCCTGTTTCCAAATAGACATGGATCCGATTGATAAATTGTGCGATAGCGTCGTCATTCTGTTTTGATTGTGATACCGACTCTGCCAACCGGGACGTCAAAGCTATCTTCCTAAGCTATCTGCCTTCTTCTGTTTGATAGCTGATTCAGAAAATCCCTCATCCCGATAATGTCTTAGAGTGACCTTGTTAGCTAATACTAGTGGTACAATAACCTCACTATACCTGACAACAGGATAACCTGCATGTTGCCATCATCACCAGACTGGATACAAAATATTTTAACATGATTTTATTTCACAGTCGATATTTGATTATATTCTACAGTACTGATTCAATGGCAATATTATTTGTTTTTGTAAAATGTTTGGGGTTTTTTAGCTAGTCACTACAGGTATTTATTGCTATGTGTATATTATTACATTATATATAAAAAGATATATAAAATATTAATTCTACATATTGAAAACCTTTAACACATTGCATCTCAACAAACTGTGAATTGTAAACTTAAAAGTGTAAAATGGCTTGTTTTGCATTCTTCTTTTGAATTAAACTTTAAAAAAAACACATAGGAAAACACACATTTAACATTGTTTTACACAACTCTAATTTATTAGACCTACATATTGATATCAGTAAAAAAAAATCAGAATTTCATATCATAGATTTCATACATAACATAAATATCAAAACACAAATGTATGATCTACGAAAATTCACAAACATGTACGAGGTAAAATATTCATTTCCAAACAATATAAACCCTATGTAATTCTACACAATCTTCCACTGTAAAGTTTGACCTCAGGAGGTCAAGGGATTATGGCTAATGTCTTAAGTCATGCTAATTACTACTGCTCTGATCTCAGATGATGATGTCATGCCAAGATCTCAGCCAACCTTCAACCTTTATAGGACATTTGAATTGAAAATTTCCTAACAGTTGACAATGATTAATCGTGCTCCATTATTAATAATCATCGTTAAGAAAGAAATATACATAGCAATACAGTATTGTTAAAACACAGATCCTATGATTTACAGGTCTGCAATCTCAACAACATCTTCATAATTACCTTGAATCTCAAAGGAAGTCAGACATATGCTTAATCATTATTGCTTATTAACAAAAATATGTCGATAAAAAAAATTGAGAATGTGAAAACCTGAATTACCACCTAAGGTTGCTTGGCAACTTGCATGCATTTTGATCCTGGAAAAATTTAGTTTTAAAACTTATTAATCAACATATACAAGACAAAGATTTCTCTTCAATTAAGGAACTCTTCAGTTCACAAAGGGAGTTTTCTATTTTGAAGATGACTACAGCTCAGTCACCAACTGATTGTAAAATACAACTTTCAAAGAAACTTAGTTAAGCTATTATCTGTGAAACAACACAAACCAGGATCAGATAGGGGTTTTATCTTCTTTGGACCCCCTTTACAAATTTCCCCTCTAGTTAATTTCCTCATTTTATTTGGGGGGGGATAACTATCAATGTAAAATGTTATTCAGTAGACAAAACATCAAATCTGTGAAAGAAAGGAATACTTTAATCGTTGACTTCAGTATCATCACTATAACACTTGTTACAAAGGGCTGAGAAAAACCTTATCTGTCACTAAGTTTTCTTCTCAATCCCTTCTCAATTTCGTCCAACGTGATCCTTTCTAATAACTAAAAGATCACCACTGATTCCGTCTTTGTTTTTAACATTTTTGTATATCTACCTGGTAATTTACACATAGGATAGAAGACAGGCAATCCATCATTCTTACACACTGCTTTACAGTGTTACCAATTAAATTTCCTGTTTTGTTTACATTGATGAATATATACCATAATCACAGAAATTACACATAACTAGCATACCTTGAGGACAAAATGCTAGGACTATAAGGTCCAAACAATGATAGGAAAATACCTTTGTCATCAGAGTTTGTTATTTCATTGCCCTACTTCTGATATATAGGTGTGTTTGTATATATACATAGGTATACACGTCTATGTATAGGCCTATGTTTATGTTCAGGTAAATCAAGAAAACTGTAATTAGAAGTAAACATGCTTTTGAGACAGGTGACCCCTAGGAGTTGAATCTGTATCTTATTTAGTAAGTTTATCAGATCTCTTACAACACTACAAAGGTCACCTAAGGGCCACATTATAGACATATCTGAATTATTTATTTACCCATGTACAGGAAATATTACCTGTAATTTATATACAGGTAAATGTGAGCATGTGACCGTTAGGCTCCATTGTATGACTGAACATAAATTTAATTTAGGGATTACCTATCAAAAATAACAGGTAGGTATTGATGGATGCCATATACTAGTGTAAAACATTTTATTATACCAAGGTCAATAGTGTCAAGGTCACCACCAACAGGTGTGACATGTATCAGTAATAACAGTGAACAGTCCATTTGATCAATTCAAATTGACCATAAAACAGCACAAGTACTAATTAAAATCAGATGGTCAGTTGAGTTAGTCAAAGGTTTTATTGTGACCCTTTGGTCTGGTCCATAACCCCACACAGTGCTGAAGTCATTAAATAGTCATTAAGACTATCCTTGATCTGTCTCCTCCAGGGAACAGTTTAAATAATCATAAACATTATCAGAGTTTTACGGACATATCAAAATATTGTTTATTAACAAAATACTGTCTTTTTAATGATTTGAAGCATGTAGTGAAACATGTAAACCACAATTCACATTTTCATATGCAAATCACATGCAACACCTTGAATAAAAATTCAGAACTCCAAACCACATTTTGTGCATGTGAATAATGTAAATTAAATTTGTCAACTATGAACACTTATGTAAAATAAGACTTTTTAGTGACTTGAATAAATAAAATGATTTCTATATCTCTATGTTTGGAAATTCCTTCTTAAAATAAAATACAGTCAGGATATAAAATGTAAACTGATTTATCTATTTGTAGAACGTTTAAGAGCAGCTGATATTAATTGGGATAAACCACACAAGTGGGGTTGACCAGAAAAACCACAAGATATGTGTATGTGGTTAGAGAGTGTCTAGATTATATCTAACCACTTCAGCCCAAACTTATCCTACATGAATATGAAAGAACAGACTTAACCTTTGATGACAAGAAAGATGGGTACACTATAGACCAACACAACACTCAGTTCATCTTATAACAGTCAGCTCCATATAAATTGTTTAATATTTTGTCATTCAATGTTCCTCAACTAGTGCATTAAAAAAAAAGGAATCCTGACAGGGCTTGAGATCAAACATTTACGTAACTTTTTTAAATAAAAAAATACACAACTAGAATTCTAGTGGAATAAAAATGGTATGTAAAGAAAACAAGAAAGGCTAACAATTCACAGTACAAGGATCTCTGGTGGTACAGGAGATGGATGGAACAGTTTAATTATCAAGGATGGCTATAATTGTTTGTTTGGATGAAATATACCAGATATATGGCCACCACCAATCAAAAGGAAAACACAATGGTTCATTGTAGAATATATACTGGCTTCTTCTTCAGCTGAACTTTTTGATATTTGAAGGATGGGCAACCATGAAGCAATCATTTCAGGTAATGAAATCCTGAAATGTTAGAATGGCATATAAATACACACATTGCTATTGATATATAACATATTTGTTGATTATCTCCCTTGTTGGGAGCAGCTGGCTCTGCTAGCCTAATTGAGTGTATTTGGCCCCTCAGGCATCAGAACTATATATATACATAGATCTCATCAATAAGGTCTAAAACTAGCACCTGCCAAATGTTGTCTGCAATCTATATGCTACCACCAATCTATATAAAGTACATTTAGAATAATGTCAGACCTTACAATCCATACGAATCCCATCTCCACACAAGTAACTTTATCACACTAAATTTTGACATTTATACAGACATATGACTTGTTGCTGTTGGTCATTAATTGAAAAGATTATCAGATGCTTACATACATAGCATTTGGTGCATGTAAAATATTCATAACTACTTCTCTCATTACTAAAATACCTAATGCATAAACTTTAATAAATAATTCCAATTAAAATTAAATAAGGATTTTAATGGAGATTTTATGTTCCTATTTGTGTTACTATAAATATGCTGAAGTAAGTTAAATGTGATAACACACTACTGGACAGCTATGATTTATATTTACACAAAGCCTTATGTAACCTCTCATACAAATAAAACTTTATCATAAAGAGTTGTTTGTTACATACAGCCTGCTCATTAGGAATCCATTTCCCTTTTTTTATTAGTTTATAACATGTTTATACCACATAATAAACAAACAGGTAACAAACGAGGTACAAACAACATTGACCAACCAAGGGTACAACAGTTTACACCTGAAAGTACAGGTAACCAGTTACATTATAACGGTCTCCAATACACCTCTTATTGGGGTAACAGGCTCATAACTCCTTGGTTCTATTTGTTGGTTTAGTTCATATAGTCATGAAAATAGGACACAGGACAAAATATTCCATAGTGTCAACATTGGAAAAAATGTCCCAGTGTTGACACAGGACAAAATATCCAATAGTGTCAACATTGGACAAAATGTCCCAGTCTTTACACAGGACAAGATATCCAATAGTGTCAACATTGGACAAAATGTCCCACAGTGTTGACACAGGACAAAATATCCAATAGTGTCAACATTGGACAAAATATCCCAGTCTTTACACAGGACAAGATATCCCATAGTGTCAACATTGGACAAAATGTCCCACAGTGTTAACACCGTACAAAATATCACAAAGTGTCAAGACTGGACAAAATTTAACTAGTGTTGACACGGGACAAAATATCCCATAATGTTAACAACAGAGGACAATGGAATTCAAAGAAACTATGTTTAATAACATGTAAAAATAAGGCTCCATTTCTTCAACACACTTGAAATTTAAGTTGTATGAATAGTATACATAACAGCCTTGACTCATATAACAAGTTTATTGATCACTACAACTTTGCTTTCTGTACATATAGTACTAAATCACTACTTACTGGTGAAAACACATGTTGAGCCTTAGTATATATACTTACATCAGAAAAAAATACATACAACAGCCTATTACTTTAAGTATGTAGATCAATAACTGTTTCTCAGTCTAGCATCTGGTTGTGTGTGGGCCCAGATTTCTCATCAACCAGTGTTTACAATATTAAAACTATCACTGTATTAATGTTACATTGTATGTTGGCTATCTGTAAAATTCATTTTCACCGATTCATTAATTATTCATAATGTATGTTAATTAATGGCTTCATAATTTAAAAGTTGGCTACTTTAATGTCTATATGTACAACTATTAAATGTTTTAGTGTGAAATACTCTCTATAAAAGTATAACAAATGTAAACAGACTTACTGTGGATTGATAATAATTGTAACAATGTGTCTACATTTTACTTATATCATTGGATGAGTAAGTTATTATAATGTATATTTTTACATGAATTACAAACAAATAAATTGTTGCTGCTTTGGTTTTAAATTGTTACTTCTGCAATCAAAAAATAGTTTTTTATCTTGTCGCATGAAAAATAGTTGAACCCTCAATCAGTTAATTCCTGTCCAGTTATTGATAATCTCATAGATATGTACCTTTTTTCCGAGTGAGTGACCAAATTCTTGACCTTCCTTGATACCATCCCATTGTGGGACGATCAGTCAGCGATCCGAGACCGACCTTACAAGTCACCGCGTACTTCACAGGTGAATGTATCTGTTGCGAAATTAACTTGCTAAACATGTGATTTTCGTTAAAGCTGATAAATAAAAACTCACCTGAACTTTCTACACCATTCCAATATATATAGGTCAGAAGTAAAACTGTGCCACTCCAGAACATTGTTATATTACCCGTGCCGACAAGTGGCACTGTCAAACCCACGATAATCCCGCAAACTTCGTCGCTGGGCTGCTGTTCTTCTCAAACTTGTTTTCATTAAAAATAAACAATTAAAATCCAAGAAAGCTAATGCATACATGTTGGCCGCCAATCAATGTATTATGTTTCGTCGTAATCCATTTTTAGAGAAAATCAACATTTCTTAGGCCTATTGAACGTAAACACCGGCGTACACTTGAACCATGCTGTCAACCTGGCCTGTGTTGTGAATTTTTGTGTGTAGTAAATTGACACTGTGACGTCACAGAAACCACGTGTGGTCAGTAAAAGGGGGCGTGGTTTGACTATCAAACGCGGGAAACTCCAGCACATGATAGCATTTTTACTTATGATCGAAGAGTATATTTTGTTATAAACATTACACCGTATACATGAATCACGTTTGATATTAATGGTATGTGTGTTCGCGTTTCACACCTGGTTCGTTCGACCTGGCTGGCAAAGTAATATCAATAGGTTGATATATTTACACTCTTTCCTCAGGTATGACAAGAGAACACTCTCACTTATTAACAGTATTTAAAACAACATAAGCTGCTAGGTAGTATCAGTTAGTTATAACTTTATTGAGAACTCAGGAATATAATATGGAAAGTTGCCAATTTCCGACAAGTGTGTAGATTGCGGTCAGGTATTCCATTGATAGTAGTGTGAAGGTATTTCATAGTAAAGCGCCCCTTTAATACCTGATCACACGCAGACGAACGGGAATGATTCGACGCAATGCGTAACGATTTAACGAGAAAATGTATTTATGTGGATGATACCGTTCTCTTTGCCTATATAAATACATAAATCGAAATCGACATAAGTGTTTACTTTCATTATTATTAATAATGATTAGACAATTATTCAATATATTCAGATACATAATTGCACAATGTGAGAGCTCCATCTCAATTTGTACCGCAGATAATCGTTGACAGACCAGAGTCTAGCCGCTTAAACAATTGAACAGCTTCAGTTCAGAAAACGCGAACGCTGGATAATCTCCAGTACAATAATAGTGAGTGTGAGTATCTCCAGTACATTATTCGGAAGTGTTGATGTCTTCAGTATGGTAATCGTGAGTATGGGTATCTCCAGTCCAGTAATCGTGAGTAAGGATACCTCTAGTCCAGTAATCGTGAGTATGGATATCTCTAGTCCAGTAATCGTGAGTATGGATACCTCTAGTCCAGTAATCGTGGGTGCTGGTAACTCCGGTACAGTAATCGTGAGTATGGATACCTCTAGTACAGTAATCGTGAGTATGGATACCTCTAGTCCAGTAATCGTGAGTGCTGGTAACTCCGGTACAGTAATCGTGAGTATGGATACCTCTAGTCCAGTAATCGTGAGTGCTGGTAACTCCGGTACAGTAATCGTGAGTATGGATACCTCTAGTCCAGTAATCGTGGGTGCTGGTAACTCCGGTACAGTAATCGTGGGTACTGGTATCTCCGGTACAGTAATCGTGAGTATATATACCTCTAGTTCAGTAATCGTGAGTGCTGGTATTTCCGGTACAGTAATCGTGGGTACTGGTATCTCCGGTACAGTAATCGTGAGTATATATACCTCTAGTTCAGTAATCGTGAGTATGGATACCTCTAGTTCAGTAATCGTGAGTATGGATACCTCTAGTCCAGTAATCGTGAGCGCTGGTATTTCCGGTACAGTAATCGTAAGCGTTGGTATCTCCAGTCCATTAATCGTTAGTATATATACCTCTAGTTCTGTAATCGTGAGTATGGATACCTCTAGTTCAGTAATCGTGAGTATGGATACCCTCTAGTCTAGTAATCGTGAGTATGGATACCTCTAGTTCAGTAATCGTGAGTATGGATACCTCTAGTCCAGTAATCGTGAGTATGGGTATCTCTAGTCCAGTAATCGTGAGTATGGATACCTCTAGTCCAGTAATCGTGGGTGCTGGTATCTCCGGTACAGTAATCGTGAGTATATATACCTCTAGTCAAGTAATCGTGAGTATGGATATCTCTAGTCCAGTAATCGTGGGTGCTGGTATCTCCGGTACAGTAATCGTGAGTACGGATACCTCTAGTCAAGTAATCGTGAGTATGGATACCTCTAGTTCAGTAATCGTGGGTGCTGGTAACTCCGGTACAGTAATCGTGAGTATGGATACCTCTAGTTCAGTAATCGTGGGTGCTGGTATCTCCAGTCCAGTAATCGTGAGTATGGATACCTCTAGTTCAGTAATCGTGAGTATGGATACCTCTAGTCCAGTAATCGTGGGTGCTGGTATCTCCGGTACAGTAATCGTGAGTATATATACCTCTAGTCAAGTAATCGTGAGTATGGATACCTCTAGTCCAGTAATCGTGAGTATGGATACCTCTAGTACAGTAATCGTGAGTATGGATACCTCTAGTCCAGTAATCGTGAGTGCTGGTATCTCCGGTACAGTAATCGTGAGTACTGGTATCTCCGGTACAGTAATCGTGAGTATATTATTAATTTAACAAGAAACACACACAAGAAAAACCGACATGTTAACATAATTTTAATTTGAATGCAAATTTGATGGAACTAGGGCAAAATATGAACGAAAGAAAGTTTTACATGGAGACTCATAAAAAAGCGCAAGGTGATTCCTTAAGGGTAAGTCTCTCCTTCTTCGACGACACCCGCCATTTAAATCTTGGTCAACCCAAGTTAATAATGTCATGTTCCCAAATGAGAACAAGGTAAGCGACAACGGAGCCTTCAGGCAAAGTGACGAGCATCAAACACGCCAAGGAAATAAATCATTTCCCAATAAGAATCTTATGGTGACCGTAAAGTTTCAACCTTTATCAACCTGCATCTCCTGAAACCCTGTGTTTGTAAGCTTGTTTGTCAATGGCCAGCATCTTACACGTAATCGTGATAAAAAGAACAAGCCCTTGAATATCGAATCAACTTCATGCATGGTAGTTATCCAGAAATAGAATAATCGTGAAGAAAATTTATCATATAAAGATGGTTTAACTGTTTAGAAGGAGAAATTAAACAACATAGCTGTGTAAATATCATATATTTCCTTAAAATGACCATTGTCTCGAATGGAGTGTGTAATTCTTGACTGCCACAACATATTGTTCTTTATTAAAGTAACCTAGGTAAAATACCAGCCGCGATATACTACTCGGCAAGAGAGGACTTCTCTTTATCTGGATCAGTTGAGCGTCAAGCTAGTAAGCCTGGTGTTCTGGGTTCGAATCCTAGCAGAGGCATTAAAATAAATAATGACTACTGTTGTGTTATAGTGTAATTATTAGGCACTAACTTCTAACTTAATGCATCAATTTTATACCTGACGATAAAGTAACGGATAAAAAATGACACACAGAATCCATATAAGTGGAGTTAATCTGATTACTACCAATAGCATTCCAGTTATACAATGTTATCACGCGCAATACAGCGCGGAAGTGCTCCTTAGCATCAATTGACCTAACCAGAGCATGTGATTTGTAATCTGGAACTGTGGCCTATAAATGACTAGAAGTGTTATCTGATCAGTATTTGTAAAACGTTAACTCATGTCACTAAAAAATATCAATATTTGAAATTTAATATACATTTTTTATCATTCTTGTGTCCGCTATAAAATTAACGATACAAAGTTTATTCTGCAGGACAGAATAAAAAATGATAGTGTCCAAAATGCGACCGTAACTTCGGCAAGAGATGTTCACGAAACAAAAGTAAAACGACGAGTAACAGTAAATTGATACTAAGGAAACATGACTACCACGGGATGTTCCACCGACAACTAACTTGATTACATTCACTATATATAACTGGTGCATTGTCTGAAGTATGTAGGTATCCACCCAGAGATGGATTTAATGGGGGTGTGGCTGGCGAGTCAAACTGGCGACACCCTCACATAGACTTACATGTGCTAATCCATTTAGCCTCAAGATTCGTGATACGGTACGATTTTCATCGAGTTTGTTCCTGACTGTCAACTTTTGTGAACAAGCCGGTACCGATATCTGTCCCCGATATTCTATAAGTAAATGAAGTTTGTTTAAAATACAAGAGTTTTGTTATTCTCATTTTCTGGAGTTTTGAATTTCAAGGATTTTTTTTCTCTCTTACGTGAACAAGTCAGATACCATGACCTTTCATAGACCTCGTATCAATGCAGTGATTTCATCTAAAGGCGGGGGAATAACTCTTACATGGTGAGGGCACTACGCCCTAACACACTAAAATGTAATAGACAGACAGAAAACTATCAAAATAGTTGTGTTGTTGTACCCGTAAGGCTCGTATGTTCCGGGGACGGAGGCAGGAAAAACAGAGTCATCTGAAGTGATTTCAAACTCATGGTTATCCACAGTCAGTTTATAATATGCCAAAACGTATAAAATAAATTCGAGGAATTGGACGACGTCTTCGTCGTTAAAAGCCGTAATAATAATAACGACAATTTCTGGATGTTTGCCAAATCACGTAATACATTAGTCATGAATTTTACAATAAACAGTTTCACTTGTAACGACAAAACAACATACATGCACAAATATATGTATTTCATAAAAAGTAATATTCCATCAGTTCGGCAATCGCAGAGAACATGCGACTTCGAGGTTAAATTTTGCTGTTAAAAAAAAACCAACTGCGTAAAATTATGAACGAATTTTATTTTATTTTTCTAAAGGTAGTCTTTGGTCTTCCATCAAAAGTTTTTGTCTTGTACGGAGAACTCTCATCTCCACGGAAACTTCTTTTTAAAGGTAAAGAAATGTTAGTATGCCCTCAAAGAGTAATTTCAAAGTTCAGAAAGAAAAAAGATCTATAATTGACTTTTACGTACTCAGCAATAAGTCAGAAGCGATTTCGTTTTTTTTAAATACTTGAATGCTTATTTCTGACGTATCGATAGAAAAACGAAACAAACCGTTTCAATAACAAGTCATTGCAATGCCGCCTCAACTGACCCCTGACGCTGCAGGTCAAGTTTTAATGATTAAGTTGGCATTTATGAAGACCGCTCCGTTTGAACTCTTGTAAACGGTTCGGTTACGAAAGTCATATAGTGAAAGGTAACGATTTTTAAAGAAATAAATTATTTCACAATTGCTGAATATCTGTAATAATTGACACGTCGAAGTTTTACTTACTAACTTTTGTAACAGTTACAGTGCAGCGCCCAGCTAACACAGAGCTATCGATTTCACAGAGAGCACTATACAACGTATTGCAGGCATACAAAAGCCTATTCTTGGTTTTCATCGGTCAATTTTCTGCCTGATTTGACAGATATGTTACCAATGTATATCACGTGATGTTCAGGTACATACGGACTCCAGTAACAGAGTGAATTTTATACCTGTTAACGAGACCTTCGTATAACCAACACGCCTACGTTGTAATTTCTGGTTGCTGCAAGTATTCCTGCTCTGTCAATACATCTTGTGCATGGAAACATTTGACATTGTTCAACCTCCAGGCAACTTTACACTTTACAGTGCCATGTTTTATTAAATTAAAAAAAAAAATTTGAAAACAAGAACAGCACAAATCTGACGTCATCATAAATAAACCTACCAAGTTTCAAAGAGATCGTTCCAAAACATAATCTTAAGATATAAAAATAAGCGGATGAAGACGGACGTACAATAGTACTCCAGCCAATCACATCACCGAGAAAACACTGGAAAAGAATCATCAAAATGGCCAGTGGATCTGGGAATGGTTTTATTACTCGGAGGCTATGTCGTTGCCAGACATCGCTGAACATCCACTTTGCCAAAAGCTATTGGGATAAATGTGAAATAGGTTTTGAGTGTTGTTATATCATTAAAACAACAAGACCCTTTCGTCATACCCATAGAATCTTACTTCAAACTCAACGAAACCATTCTCATGTCAACGAAAAGTATAAACACAAGACCAGGCGTACTGGGCAAGTGTCTTCTGCTTATCAACATCTGTCATTCCAACCTCGGTAGATGAGATTAACTTCACCTTCTCAAGTCATAACAGAGTTAACAACAACGAAACCTTGAACAAGCACTTGACATATTTAACTTCTTATCGCACAAGGAAATGGAATATTTCCGGATGAGATTGCGGTGACGGTGATCAAAATACCGCCATACTAGTCAAAATACAGCACGAAAATCACGATGTCGTTAACGAACACATGAATGGACAGCCATCACTATACAGAAATCATCAAAGGTGCCAAATAAGGAAATGGACAGTTATACGTTTCTGCCAGGTGGGAAGCTGTACGCGTTGTTAGGCCATAATACGAAGAAAGATAACTCCTATATAAAATCTACTTTTCTCTCCCTCTAAATCGACTCAAAATTTGATTTATTTTTATGTCTTAGTATCTTTCGGTATAAAATTCCGAATGACATATTTTAAACTGTGCTAGAACGAATTACTCTTTCCAGCGGGTGACCCTGGTATCATGCATGGAGTGAAGTACAGTATAGTTACGTATTGCTGTTCAAATCGCCATACTTTTACATCTAAATATCAGGTTTAAACATCATGACCAATATCTGTACTCTTTGCAAATCCCTTGTCCCAAATACAAAAACCTTATTTCGTTAAGACTTTTCAATATAGTTTCTTTTTTACATTTTCCACTACAATGTCCTTATCAATACTTCAGACATATCCTTGACCCAATTCTTTTCCAGTTCACGAGTTTTAATCCAAGAAGACTTTTTCATAACTCAATATTGTTTGCATCACCTAGTTTTCCATTAAAAAAAATCCTTTCTTAGTTGCCTTTGGAGTGAATGTTCTTCATATTTCACATTGTTATGACTTGATCTAATCTAATTTCTTTTTTCTTTTCAATACAGAAAATTGTTTCAAGTTACTGAGAAAAATGTTAGGTGTTAACTATTTTTGATAAAGAGAGGAGGAAGAGAAGAGGGAGAGGAAGAGGGAGAGGAGGAGGAGGGAGAGAAGGTGAAGAGGGAGAGGAGGAGGAGGAGGGAGAGAAGGTGAAGAGGGAGAGGAGGAGGAGGGAGAGAAGGTGAAGAGGGAGAGGAGGAGGAAGAAAGGCGGAAGAGATACATCAAGTTTAAAATTTTGATGGGGGATATGTAGTTCTTTATGTTCATGTCAAAGTGGTATAATTTTGGATTCTTTCATAAAACTTTCTGAGAAGTTCTGGTAAAATTCACTAATCTTCATTGAATTAAACAAACCAGAACACTTTAGCTGTATTCAGATATTTATTTTAGCTATATACTGACACCTGGAATCAATGAGCAGTTTTAGGAAATAGAAACATCTTTGGATCTACTTGAGATTAGCAAACAATATAATCTACAGCACTAACTGGCTACATTGGAAGCCATTTTGAACAAAATATGAAGTATAAAATCCCAACACAAAATTTATCATCCTCAATAACAAAGGCTTCATATGAAATGACTAACATGCAAATAAGATATTACTGTACAACCCTCCAGAACGAAAAATATTTTCTTGCCAGGTTGAAAATGCCCAAGAATTCCTGAAAGCTAAAGTAAACATTATAAGACCAAATTCCAGGATTTTTTTTTCAATACTACCAACAAATGAATATTATATGTTTCTTCTATATACATTTTGTATACAGACACATTCATTACAAATACCTCAGAATATCACTGTATTATACCACGCTTCTTTAAATACGGACTACGATACAAGGGCTGGCATCTGTCACAGTAACCAATCAAAACCACGCTTCTTTAAATACGGACTACGATACAAGGGCTGGCATCTGTCACAATAACCAATCAAAACAATCCAGAGATCATTTGTTGGTTTATATCACTGTGTAGTATACCTAACGGTTCTTGCTTTCTGTTCTGTTGTCTTTTTTTTTAACTTATATTAACACATATTAAAAAGCAAGTCACCATCTAAATATTCCACCAAATGACAAGTTTATGTTCCATTTGATTACAATCATCACAATATCGTAGGTCCATGTTCATACTGCAAGTTTGTTAATTTCTTCCACTAATCGGTGGCCGTATTCTTTCCAGTTGATGGGGTTGGCATTCACACATATCGTCTTCAATCTGGTTTCATCCTAATGATAAGAAAATGAAATTAAATCATTCATTTAATTATATTGAAACGCAAGAGGCTGCATATACAAAATGTCTTCCTGTCATTTAGTTGGTGATATGGTTAACTGGACAAAAACCCTCCCCCCCCCCAATCAATACCCATTACATCTGACAGTGTACAATGAATGCAAAATTATATCATATCATAAGGTCATTTTGAACATTGTTGAAGGAGATCCTCACAAGCTATGAAAATGTTATGATTGTCTCCTTTCCACTCATGTATCATGGCAAGATAAAATAATGGACGATCTACAGTAACAGGGTATGTATTTTACTTGAGAAGCTTTCAGTAACAATAACTGAAAATGTATTTTACTTGAGAAGCCTTCAGTAACAATAACTGAAAATTTTCTAACATATAACTCAGAGATTGTGACAAATTTATTTCAGAAATTGGTAACTTACATTGTATGTTTCCATTTTTGCCCTTAGCTTAAATATGTAGGGCTTAAACATGGCATCTTGAAACACTTGATCAAAAGAAGCTTCATCCTGAAAATAGAAACATTTGATAAGCCAGATCATCTTCAGGGAGTAGCTCACAAAGCCTTATAGTTCTAGAAAGTGGTAATCATTCCCATCATGTCCATTATTGCACCATGCTCCTCCCACCCCAGGGGGTCACAACCTTAATCATTCCCATCATGTCCATTATTACACCATGCTCCTCCAACCCCAGAGGGACGCAACCTAACATCTATACAAGATTAATTCCCTTTCATTCAAAAATGCTTCAGACTCAATTTGGGCAATATCACATTCCTTCCTACAGGAGAAGTATTTTAATGAATTGACTCTATTTTCCCTATTTGGCCCCCCTACTCCTGCCTCAAGGCACAGAGGCCTAACGTTTATACCAGGGCTCCCACACTTTTCAACACGCAAAATTTAAGGCTTTTTCCAGGTCATGTCCTGTTTTTCAAAAGAATTTTCCTGGTTTATATCAAATTGTCAGTAAGGGCACACATTAAATATGAAACCATCTCAGACTTGGAAAAACAAAATTTAAAGACTGAATATTTATCAAGGTGGATGGAATATAGTACATATTATCATCATTCGTTATGTGTTATATTTTATGAGATCATTAGAGTGTGAAAGTCGGTTGGAGCTATTTCATTGTTCTTTTGAAAAACGGTGATCCAGGCAACCCATTTCGGATGTCATGAGGGGCTGAACGAGGAATTTTCAAATGTCAGACATGATGCAATAATTAAACTTAATTGTTCAGGGCTTAACCACACAGTTCTTAAGAAAATGGATACAAGCACAGATTGGGGTGATGGCTATCATTCTGATACTGAGGGAATCCACATGACCTGGAGAGTGATATATTGTTATAGTTATGTCTATCCCTGGAATAATCAAAACAGTACTATTTCCAATTTCTCTTCTGGATAGTTCTACCAGCAAGTACATGATTTACCAGATCTGTGTCAGTGCAGTGTTTGAATCATGCTTGAAGACCAGAAAGTACTTTTGCCATTTTCAAAAGATTTCCCCATTTTCATGGCAGCATTGAAACCCTGTTAGACAAGACTGATTCCCCTTTGCTCAAGAATGCTTCAAACCAAATTTGGGCAAAATCCATTTATTCCAACAATATGATTTTTCCTATTGTGCCTCACTCACCCCTCAGGCCCCAAGTGGGCTGAACCCATATTTATAAAAATAAATTTCCCTTCACCCAACGATGCTTCAGACCAAATTTGAACAAAATCCAATCATTCCTCCTGTGTTTATTGTCTGCCATATTTGTATGCCACAGAAGTGTTATATTTGTCCAATATAAATGACAAACCTGCATCTCTTTATGTAAGCACCTAAAATTTTGTGTGATACCTTGATTCTTAGACACTCACCGAGTCCTTCATGTCACCCAGTTCCTGAGCATTTTTCCCCAACAATAGCTCAGCAGATTCTTGGAAACATGTCACCCACTGGTTGTCAGAGAAGTCAGCAAGGTTGGCCTGGAATAAGATTAACATGAAGGTAGACATTCTTCACTCCATTAAACAGAAGGTTCTTCACTCCATTAAACAGTTATCAATGCCTAAATGTTTAGTTTTTCCAACAGAACATAATCATGTCTTAGCCTAGCATAAACAAATAAACCAGATTCATAGACCTCTTTTGTGTTCACATATCAGATGATTTGGCAATCTATGTGAACAGAGCTGTGTGAAAGCACATTTGGAGAGTCATTATCATGGTGGAGTACATGGTAGAAAAGAGCTGTTTTCACAGTCAAATCTCATTCCTATCTGGTGAAATGGTTTACTGGGAGTTGAAAAGCAGCTAGATTGTGAACAAGCCTTACTTACATATGACATTGCTTCTTCTGCATATAGGAGCAGAAGTTGAGTCCTATTATTGAAGTAAAAAAGTCAAGGACAAAGATGTGAAGCATGAGAGCATCCTAAACTTTTGTCTGATTATACGGAGGGCATATCACAAACCATACTAAACTATACTCAAAGAAACTATCTAGGAAAAAGAGTATAAGGCAAATGTATACACAAATCTTATCTATACAGATTGTCCTTAGTCAATCTTAAAGCAAGGACAAATGAGGAAATCCAATATTTGACCGTCATGAACTTACAGACAAAATCATCCTCCACTTGAAATTTGGGAATTCTCTGGAACATTTTTCACACCTGAACATGCCATTGCCTTGGTCAATCAGTTTTTTATTGCAGCTTTCTGTTGGACAGGCCTAAAAACAGAACAAATCTGAAGTCACATACAAACTTTGCTACAAGTTTTGAAACTTCCAGTTAAAATGATGATACTGTAGGATTGCCCTGATTCAAACATACATCTATAAGACCTATGGCAGTCATTACCCTTTGTAATATATTTCTGCATTGAAAAGTTCACATCATAAAAGTAACTTTACTTTGTATTAAATTCTATAAGAAGTAATAAAAAGGTTGCAAAGATTGGGATAAATATTGTATACATACAAATATCTAACACAAAATAAACTCCTACATTATTTCCACTGTATATAATCTAATTAATATTGTTTCCTTTTTTTTGCCATTCATTTGGCAGACAAGTTCGTTTTCACACCTTGTACATGCAGTTCTCCTTCCTGAGGAATATCACAGTTCCTTTAGAAGTGAAGTAGTCTGCCTTCTCCCCACCACCAATATTCTGAGACTTGACATCAGCAAATGTCATCCAATTAGTACCGCTTCCTGTGTATTTAATTAAACAGATATGAGCAAAAGGCTGCAGAAACAGATTTGTATATGGAATTTCACAACATAAGCTGGTGTATTATGTCTAACCATGGTTTTCACTACTGAGTTGACACCCTACTCCTTACTCAGATATCCTCTGCCAGGGAACACATTAAAGACATATCACCACAAGCTCTTTTACATGTACATATCTTTTGAAGTTGTCCATGTAAATCTAGATATGACTTAGAGATAGCCTGACAGTAATAAGAAAGCTAAATCAATTTGATCTACTTTAAAATTTATATATTAATCTCTATAAAAGCCAAAAAGACTTAAATGATAATAGAAAGATTTTAAGGATCAAACAAATAAGTTAAACAAGAATACAATAGGCTATAGGATCACACTTCCCTGAGGATTTTAATACCTTTTGTAATGCAGTCGAAATCAACAACTTATTGGTAATTCGTTAAATTTTGAAAATTATTTTATTGAAAATGGGAAAATGTTTTAATTTTGTTCACCTGATCCACTGCCACCTTCACCCCGGAAGCTCTGGAACTCCATTCCTTGTCCCTCTGAGTCAAACCAACTCCTCAGTTGAAAGGCAACCTTGAGGTCAGTGGGGTTCATTACCACCTGACTACTGGCTAATACAGATAATGACCTTCCTCCGAAGTCTGACAGACGTGCTCCCTTCACAGCCATGATTGGGTGACCATCACCACTAAATGTCACAGCCTGATACAGAAAATAATTTCATTTTAGAAAGCATGATACTAGATTTTCAAGTTGTTTTTCCCCCTATGGAATCTTTTCCCATGTACCTAAAAAGTTACTTGCCCTCACAATACATTTTTGAAGAAAGCATTTCAATGGATTTAATACTTCAGAACTTTTTCAAGTGATCCTGTCATAATATGATAGCTATGACAACATAATATGATAGCTATGGCAACATAATATGATAGCTATGACAACATAATATGATAGCTATGGCAACATAATATGATAGCTATGACAACATAATATGATAGCTATGGCAACATAATATGATAGCTATGACAACATAATATGATAGCTATGGCAACATAATATGATAGCTATGGCAACATAATATGATAGCTATGGCAACATAATATGAAAGCTATGACAACATAATATGATAGCTATGACAACATAATATGATAGCTATGGCAAAAGAATATAATGGCTATGGCAACATAAAAGTTACAGAAAATTACAATTCTTAATTGAGAGACAGGTAGCATCTGATAGACTTTCATCCTAGCATGCTGCAGAAAAAATGTTATGACCCATTGCCTCTAGACTGCTTAATAACTTAAAACCAATATTTGAACACTAACAAAGTTACGGAAATTCTTGGTAATTAATGATCCAACCAATAAGTGTTTAAGTGACCATCCAACTGATAACTATTTTACAACAGATTAATCAACAATAAACCTAGCTATGCCTTATTACCTTATCTGACATCAGTGTGGTTGTTTATAACAGTAAGTGTTTAAGTGACCATCCAACTGATAACTATTTTACAACAGATTAATCAACAATAAACCTAGCTATGCCTTATTATCAAATCTGACATATGTGTGGTTGTTTATAACAGAATAATTCATTGGATCAAACAATCTGAGGTATGAAGTACAATGTGATGACTTACATCATTTCCCCACAGTGTCAAGTTGACAGCCATGCCAGACTGGTCGACTATGGATATGTCCCTCTTTGTGATTTCCTTCTGACTCTGTCTCCCAGTCACTGTTCCTACCTCATTGCAGCTCTTTACTACTCCTATCACATCTACAGGTCCACAGAACAACACCAAAAGCATAGAATTCATGTTCTAACAAAGCACAATCACTTGTAGTATCAGATGTTTTATTAAAGTGTAGTTAGTCATTCTGACTTTCTAAATTGTTTGACAATTAAATCTCACATCAAAATCAGACAAAATAATGACTTCCTGTTCCAAGATTTCCCTACAATGAGTCATTGAATAACTTACCCACTAAGGAGTTAGCTGCTTTACTATCAAGTTCATTGAGAGCAACAAATTGAAATTTAATGCCAGGTAGATCTACTTCCTCTGTACAAGGCTCTATCACTGTGTCCTGATTAAAGGTCATCTCATAGTCATTCTGTACATTGCTGTACTGTTTATTGGCTGTCTTGAGTGTTCCTCTGCTCACATAGTAAACCTTCAATAGTAATTACGATTCATCATTAAAAGTCCTACCTACTCTTCACTGTTCGATGTGATATTATTTTATTAAACCTCTTCTCATATCATTATGGAAGTCATACCACAAACCCTCCCCAAACACCAGTAGATATATAATACTAGTAACAGTATTCAGTCATATGTAAATTAACAGGAACTTTGAGATTCATAACATTTACCAATACCTACTATTTTAAAACTTGCACATTTAAATTGAACTCATATCTAAATAAATTATCCAACAAACACTACATCTTGTTTGTGAAGACCATACCTTATTCATTTCCAGCATTTCATAGTATTTGTCTACAGCCTCATTGAAACCTGTTGCTCGTATTTCTCCAGACTCATCTGTGAAATTCACACTGAACAGCTTTCCCTCACCCCGTGAATTACTCCATGTCCGTATGCTACCTTTCTGTGTTATTCTCGCCCTGATTCTCCATCTACAAGTCACAGTAATCCAGTCTTAAACTTTTATAAAAAAAGAAACAAGTTAATATAGGATCCCGGATGTTTATACTGTTAAGTCAAACACCTTTACATACTTAACATTAATTCATCAAGACAAATGTCAAAATTAAAATAAAATTAACAAAAATTAATTTGATCAAATGAACAGTTTTGTACTTGTGTCCCTTACAAGAGTTCTTTTTATACAACAGAATAAATAAAATGTGCAATTTGTTTGCTTCTTCATAATGCATTTGAACAATTGTCTTCGTTACAATAAATATCCAAGTAATAAAAAAAAAGAAAGTTCTAAGAAATGTGCTTTACCTGTTCTGATAGGGTGTGAGGGATGAGATGGTGTGAACACGATTGCTGCCAGGTGTTGATGGTGTAGAAGACCCCTTCATACTGTAGTTACCTCCTTTGTTGGCGTTTCCTGCAGGGAATATCAGTCTGTTTTTAAACTTATTATGTAAAAGCCAATCATGAAGACAGTGCTTTATCTATATTTATCATTAGCATAATGTCACAATGTCTGTCAGCCAATATAGCATCAATTCTAAACAATTACTTTAGGACACTAGAGAATTATAACTACATTCCTATATCTTCTACTGCAATTCCTCAGCATTATTAACAGACAAATTTCCTAAATTCAGGTTACTTTTTGGTAGCCATACTGCCTGATAATTCTTTTTAATTTTTCCTGTAATATTGACTATGGATGATACCGTGAACCTTTTATTTGACAAGTAAGTGATATTGCTTCCAAAACTTAATGTTTCCTTCTCTGTTCATTGTATCACATCAATATCGTATCATAAAGTCAGTATCCTACTGTGTAGATACCAGACTTACTTATGTCAATATATATCTATTGATAGCTGGACAGCCTGGTTACTCGAATGCATTCCCTACTATTTCTGTGTAAAGTACCAGTGACTATATATGTTACATGGTTTTATACAGGATAATCATTCTTCTTTCAGTACCTTTGTATGGGTTTGCTGGTGGTGACTGCTTGATGGTGTTTGGCTTCTGATTCCCAATACCTGATGCACAAACAAAAATGTTTCATTAGGTTGTAAACATGGTCCAATGAAGATATGTTTTCTGCACAATACTTCTTGCTTGTACAGAAGTTTATGTTCAGCAGAATATACATGGACCACATAGGATACCATTATAAGAGTGATAACTTTGATACAAGTTTTACAAAACAAACTGTGATTAGGCGAAGATTGTGATGTCCTATTTCCAACCCTAGCACTGTGACATCATAGAAAGGTAAGTAGAGTGATTATTGCCAGTTTAGATCTGTATCATCCTAAAAATACTCCAGCAGTCACAAACAATTTTGCTCTCTGCACCCCTGGAACATGTCCGGACATAATCATCATAATTCCATAGTATAATAAGTGTTCAATGGATTTTCTATTTTAGTGAACATTTTCCTCCTTAAAGCATTCTTAAAATACTTATGAAAGCTATGATTCATTCCAGAGTTCTTTTCATCTGAATCATAAGTGCTATTAAAATTTTCTCCACAAATTTTTAAACAAAAACACGCAAGATTTGTGTCTTCTCGCAGATGAAAAAATTGTTCAAAGACCTCTGGTATTGTGACCCATCTATGTAAAAGATCAAAGCCAGAACTTGACCGATCACAACCAGACTTACCCTTGTAATTTTGACCGCCTGATTCCTGCTTGGGAATCTGGGGAGGAGGTTGTGCAGAGTCTGAAAAGACACAGAAATAAAAAACCCTTTAAAACCAAAGTTATAAAGAACAACAGTACCTATACATAGTACTTATGTAAAAAAAGCTTGACACATGATCCTCTGATATCTAAGCATTAGAGTCTTTCAGTATCATATAAAAGAAACAAGAGGCGCTTGTTGAGAAGAAGTCGTTTGTATATTTTAACATATTTGACCCCTGTGACCTTGAAAGTGGGTTGAGGTTATTCATTTGAATAAACTTGGTAGCCTTTCCTCCCAGCATGCTACAGACCCAATATCGGCACTCATAGACTTTTGCTTATTGAGATGAAGTCCTTTGTATATTTTAACATATTTGACCCCTGTGACCTTGAAAGTGGGCCAAGGTCATTCATTTGAACAAACTTTGTAGGGCTCCATGCCCGCATGCTATGGGCCAAGTATTAGCCCCCTAGGCCTTCTAGTATTTGAGAAGAAGTTATTTAAAGATTTTGACATATTTGACCCCTGCGACCTTGAAAGTTGTTCAAGGTCATTCATTTAAATAAACTTGGTAACCTTTCCTCCCAGCATGCTACAGACCCAATATCGGCACTCATAGACTTTTGCTTATTGAGATGAAGTCCTTTGTATATTTTAACATATTTGACCCCTGTGACCTTGAATGTAGGCCAAGGTCATTCATTTGAACAAACTTTGTAGGGCTCCATGCCAGCATGCTATGGGCCAAGTATTAGCCCCCTAGGCCTTCTAGTATTTGAGAAGAAGTTATTTAAAGATTTTGACATATTTGACCCCTGTGACCTTGAAAGTTGTTCAAGGTCATTCATTTAAACAAACTTGATAGCCCTTCATCCCAGCATGCCACAGGCACAATATCAGCAATCTGAGCCTTTTGGTTATTGAGAAGAAGTTGTTTAAATATTTTAACATATTTGACCCCTGTGACCTTGAAAGTGGGCCAAGGTCATTCATTTGAACAAACTTTGTAGGGCTCCATGCCAGCATGCTATGGGCCAAGTATTAGCCCCCTAGGCCTTCTAGTATTTGAGAAGAAGTTATTTAAAGATTTTGACATATTTGACCCCTGTGACCTTGAAAGTTGTTCAAGGTCATTCATTTGAAGAAACTTGGTAGCCTTTCCTCCCAGCATGCTACAGACCCAATATCGGCACTCATAGACTTTTGCTTATTGAGATGAAGTCCTTTGTATATTTTAACATATTTGACCCCTGTGACCTTGAAAGTGGGCCTAGGTCATTCATTTGAACAAACTTTGTAGGGCTCCATGCCAGCATGCTATGGGCCAAGTATTAGCCCCCTAGGCCTTCTAGTATTTGAGAAGAAGTTATTTAAAGATTTTGACATATTTGACCCCTGCGACCTTGAAAGTTGTTCAAGGTCATTCATTTAAATAAACTTGGTAGCCTTTCCTCCCAGCATGCTACAGACCCAATATCGGCACTCATAGACTTTTGCTTATTGAGATGAAGTCCTTTGTATATTTTAACATATTTGACCCCTGTGACCTTGAAAGTGGGCCAAGGTCATTCATTTGAACAAACATTGTAGGGCTCCATGCCAGCATGCTATGGGCCAAGTATTAGCCCCCTAGGCCTTCTAGTATTTGAGAAGAAGTTATTTAAAGATTTTGACATATTTGACCCCTGTGACCTTGAAAGTTGTTCAAGGTCATTCATTTAAACAAACTTGATAGCCCTTCATCCCAGCATGCCACAGGCACAATATCAGCAATCTGAGCCTTTTGGTTATTGAGAAGAAGTTGTTTAAAGATTTTAACATATTTGACCCCTGTGACCTTTAAAGTGGTTCAAGGTCATTCATTTGAACAAACTTGGTAGTCCTTCATCCCAGCATGTCACAGGCCCAATATCTACACTCTGAGCCTTTTGGTTAATGAGAAGAAGTTGTTTAAAGATTTTAACATATTTGACCCCTGTGACCTTTAAAGTGGGTCAAGGTCATTCATTTGAACAAACTTGGTAGTCCTTCATCCCAGCATGTCACAGGCCCAATATCTACACTCTGAGCCTTTTGGTTAATGAGAAGAAGTTGTTTAAAGATTTTAACATATTTGACCCCTGTGACCTTTAAAGTGGGTCAAGGTCATTCATTTGAACAAACTTGGTAGAGCTCCATGCCAGTATCCTCTGTGCCAAGTATTAGCCCCCTAGACCTTCTAGTATTTGAGAAGAAGTCGTTTGAATGAAAAGTTTACGGACGGCGCACGGCGCACGGCGGACGGCGCACGGCGCACGGCGGACGACGACGGACGAAGCATGATGACTATAGGTCATCGGACCCTTCGGGTCCAGATGACCTAAAAATATTCTTGGAGACCAATGCTTTACCTCTAGTGCTGTAGAAGATGACATCAGAGCTGGTAGTAGTTCTTCAAACTCACTCAAATAGGTCCTTGGGTTCCATGCTAGAATCTGACATTCAATAAAAACATAAAATAACTTCCAATGTCTTTTACAATCCATACTCTTGCATTTACTGTCATGCTGCTTAATATAATGATGCTTAATATCACCATATCATATTGGTATACAGTTACTAATCATGATATATGATGAAGGAAAAGACAAATATCAAGTAATACTACATTTATATATATCATGTTATACCACAAAGATAAAGATAATATTATAATGATATATATCATGTTATACCACAAAGATAAAGATAATATTATATTGATATATATCATGTTATACCACAAAGATAAAGATAATATTATATTGATATATATCACGTTATACCACAAAGATAAAGATAATATTATAATGATATATATCATGTTATACCACAAAGATAAAGATAATATTATATTGATATATATCATGTTATACCACAAAGATAAAGATAATATTATATTGATATATATCATGTTATACCACAAAGATAAATATCATACCAAATCGTATTAAATGACAATGATGATGATATACATATTATATATATATATCTATCACAACCAATCAATACTTTTTCTGTGAACTATGTTGAATATGACTCTCAACCAAACCTTAAAGATGTTGGGGAAGAAAGTGGTGAGGATTTGAGTGTTGTGACACAAAGCCTCTAGATTCTGTCGCAGGAACATGACCATGTCAAACATCAAAGCATTGTCCATGAAACTCTGAGAGAGCACTGTGTGAAAGATGAGCCTGTAGGCTTCCTGAGGGTCATGTAGCACTGCCTTACCTTTAACAAAAACACACCAGTTGGTAAGTTTTGTCAACAACTGTCCTCAAAAAATATGTTCCTGTATCCTTAATGTTTAATCTTTGTTACTTCACTTATACAAATTGCTCTTTTCAATTAAGCTGAGAGGGGTTTGTTTATGACCTCAATTCACACAAAAATGCAAATTTGAAAGGCAATTTATCTTTATAAGTTATAATTTCACAAGCGTTAATAACAAAAATGTGGAAAAAGCCTAGATTTCTAAATCATTTATTGAATAACTTTTAATAAGTCTTACAAAAATGAAATACACAAATAAAAAACTATAAGTACACTTACTATGGTTCATATAGAATTGTAAGATGGGTAGCAATAGGCGAGACTTGCCTAAGTCTTGGGAAAGTCTGTTGTATAGGTGACGCATTTCCTGGAATACCTTGGATATCTGACCCGTGTCAATCTTACAAACAAGGTCAAGGACATTCACTGTCTCAAGTAAACACTGAAATAAGGTCAAGGACAGTCAAAGTCTCAAGTACATGCTGAAATAAGGTCAAGGACATTCACATACTAAATCTGACAGTATAATAAAATCAAGGACATTCAAGTATTAAGTTTATAATCAAAAATCAATTATGTTAAAAATCTTGTTTGATAAAGTTTGAATATGTTGAAAGTCTGTGATGAAAGTATGATTGAAATCCAGTCTTTTTATAAATATGTTGAAAGTAGAGTTGATGATGAAGTCTAGTCCTTGTTTGAAGAATTAAAATTTTTGATATATGTATCTATTTATACAATACACATGTAAATTATATACTAAACATGTAAACAGTGTGGTAAGCATTTACAGTAACCAGGCCTTTACAATGCTAAAGTTCAGGTGAAGAGTTGTGCTAACTCAGGCAGACTCTCTTGATCTCTCTGTGTACTTAGATGTTAACCAAGAGGTCCAGAGGGCCTGTATCGCTCATATGAATCTTTATGACCAACAGTACTATATCTGTGCATATGTTCCACCTTAGATGCTTAAAGCAATATGACAAATTACTGCATATGGGTTCTGTCACTTAGTAGTCAGCCCCCTCACCTGTGCAATGTTGAATTGAGACTTTCTTACGCTGTTTCCATTTAAATATAACTGACAGCTTTCTTTTAAATCAAGGAAAGAAGATGGTCAAATAATATAGCAGAAAAACTCTTAGTTATAGCTGGACGGAACAGTGTGACATCACTGTGAAAGGTATTTATAATTTATTCAAAATTATGCCAAGAAAATTTCCAGCCAAATATATCCCTTTAATAAGTAATTGGAAGGTTCTACATATTTGTACACAAGCCTTTGTGAAACTTTTAACTGGCCAAATATGACAGCCTTTGGTCAATTAGAAGTTGTTAATGATTTTACCAAATTTAACCCCAGTGACCTTAAATATTTTCATGGGTCAAGCTATTTTTTCACACACTATGTGGGCATTATAAAGGGAACCTTTGGCCAACTATTATGATTTTAGGCCTTTTGGTTAAGCAGAAGTTGTTCAAAGGTTTAATGCATTAGACCATTGAGACCTTGAATATGGGTCAAGGTCATTTAATTTCTCAAATATTATTGGGCATCATTGAGAACCTATCCTAGATATTTGGTTAGTCAGAAAAAGATGTTTAAAGGTTTAAACACATTTGACCCCTGTGATCTTGAAGATTGGTAAAGGTCATTTCTTTTAGCAAACTTTGTAGGACACCAGAAGAGGAACATGGTAGCCTAATATAATGATTCTAGGCCTTCCGGTATTTGAGGAGAAGTTGCTTAAAGGTTTTAACACATTTGACCTCTGTGACCTTGAATATAGGTCAAGGTTATTTTTTTTTTTTGCAAACTTTGTTGGGCTTCATCAAAGGAACCTTCCAGCCAAATATAATGATTCTAGGCCTTCCAGTATTTTGAAAAAAGTCGTTTAAATGTTTTACCATATTTGACCTCTGTGACCTGGAATATGAGACAATGTCATTTCTATTCGCAAACTTTGTTCGACTTCATCAAAGGAACCTTCCAGCCATATATAATGATACTAGGCCTTCCAATATTTGGGGAAAGTCGTTTAAAGGTTTTAACACATTTGACCTCTGTGACCTTGAATATAGGTCAAGGTTATTTTTTTTTGCGAACTTTGTTCTGATTCATCACAAGAACCTTCCTGCCAAATATAATGATTCTAGGCCTTCCAGTAGTTTGGAAGAAGTCATTTAAAGGTTTTAACACATTTGACATCTTTGACCTTGAATATGGGTCAAGGTCATTTCTTTTTACAAACTTTGTTGGGCTCCATCAAAGGAACCTTCCAGCCAAATATAAGCTATATAGCCAAAGGGCCTTTACTTCTAATATACTGATTAGAAATATTTTTATTAGCTTTTCCAAATAAATCAATTACTTAAAGATAACATAATAATGGATCAAGATCCCATTGATTAGTTGTACAGAAGATTGGGCCCAAACAAGCTTTTTTTTTTATGTAGGTCAGAGGTCAAAACATAGATCAGAGTGACCTACTTTTGATATGCAACTTACAGTCTCACAAAGGTTAATCAATATCCCATGTTTAAAATGTATGATGTGAATATAAGTACTCTGTGATTTATGATGTGATGACCTACCATTATCATACAGCTGATTTTTATTTTGTCTGAAATTAAATAGATGTTCAAGTTTGTTTAACTTCATTAATGAGTACACAAACAATGTTACCCTTCAGTGATCTCTATGTATAAATAAAGATTATAAACAAACAATTGACATGGGACTACCTATCACTGTTCTTAACTGAGTATTGATTCCATTTGACCTTGACAGTATATTTTTGACTTTAAGAATACAAAATTTTACTTACAGCATTCTGTAAATCCTGGTCAGACTGAACTTTAGGTTCTGTAAGAGAAATGGTCTTTTACACTTTTTACTGTATATATACTCATACATACAAACCCCAGTGGTGACTTACTGGTAACCTGTTATTCACACTTCTTCTTGAGCTCTAAGTTAGCATAAAAAAATGACATTCAACAGAAAAATTTGCATTTACACTGAAAACTAAAAGTGTGATTTCTTGTTATGCTTATAGCACGAGTTGGCTTACTTCTGTCACACTGGTCAAGGATTCTGAAGCAGTAGTCAATGGACTTGTTGACCAGGACATCAAATACTCTGTGTGCTGGTGATGAAGTAGAGCTTACATGAGAGCGGTCACTCTCTGCAGCTGACGACGAGGCCTCCACAGTAAAACATTGGTGTAACCATTTATACAGTAAAGAAAAACTGTAGATATTCAGGAATTGGTCCTCTGTGTAATACTGACCTGTGGTATATATAAACAACGTCTCAACAGTTGTCATGGATATGATTGTGTTCATATCAACAAAGCAAAGAAAAAAACAGATTGGATTATGGGAAACCATTATTAAACAGATGTATAGTGTTGACTACTACCAATGAACAAGGAAAATTAAAATTTGTGAATATAAACAATGAAAAACCATTAAAATATTAAATTAAAAAAAAACAAATTGCAACCAGAACAATAATTTTAATAAATCTATTATGTTTAGAATTATAAATCATGTAAAATTCCAGTAATGTGGATTCTTGTTTTAAATATTTTAATATTTAGCACATTTCATCAGTTATATATAGTATTTCATTATATTTCAATCAAATAGTGATATTGGTGTCGCAAATTCATCAAATATACAGGTAAAAAATATAGGTAAAATATATAGGTAAAATATATAGGTAAAATGAAGTAGGTAAAATATATAGGTGAAATGAAGTAGGTATTTCATAAACTACCAATTCTTAATGATTTAACATAAATTTACCAATATTGAGAACAGTGAAGAAATTTCGGCTTGGTGTGCCATCAACCTCCGTTACCACACTGTTCTGGTCCTTCTTGAATATTTTCATTTTGTATGGGTTGGGGGCCTGTTGTAAACTGGCCAACATCATCCATTTTGAAATGCTTCTACTACAGTCTTTTATATTGCCTGCAAAACGAGGACACAGGAAGTCTATGACTGAGGTATAAGTATGGTCTACGAGTACAGCTAAAACTAATTTTTAGCATGGCAGATTTCAGCTACTTTCATATAACTTGTGGGATGATGCAGTTTAAATGTTGGATGACAAGGACAAGTAAGGATTGGGACAGGAGACTGATGTCATGCAAGGGCAGGGTCAGAGTGTAAGGTCTTGCAGTGTCTGTTCACAATTAATGGCTGACTAATGCTAGTCAGCAGAATTTCAGAATAAAACAAGGCAAATGTAAATGGATATTTCAGGAAAGAAAAACAAACATAAAGATACTTTTTTGTAATCGCAATCATCTCAATCAGCTCATGAAAGTAGCCAAAATATGTTAAATTATGGCTACTTTCAAAAAGACACAGGAAACACATTTTCTAATGCTGCTTATACACTGAGAAACACACATTCACCAATGCTTCTACATCGAGAAAAACACTTTCATCACTGCTTCTACATCGAGAAAAACACTTTCATCAATGCTTCTACATCGAGAAAAACACTTTCATCAATGCTTCTACATCGAGAAAAACACTTTCATCACTGCTTCTACATCGAGAAAAACACTTTCATCACTGCTTCTACATCGAGAAAAACACTTTCATCACTGCTTCTACATCGAGAAAAACACTTTCATCACTGCTTCTACATCGAGAAAAACACTTTCATCACTGCTTCTACACTGAGAAACACACATTCACCAATGCTTCTACATCGAGAAAAACACTTTCATCAATGCTTCTACATCGAGAAAAACACTTTCATCACTGCTTCTACATCGAGAAAAACACTTTCATCACTGCTTCTACACTGAGAAACACACATTCACCAATGCTTCTACATCGAGAAAAACACTTTCATCAATGCTTCTAAATCGAGAAAAACACTTTCATCACTGCTTCTACATCGAGAAAAACACTTTCATCACTGCTTCTACACTGAGAAAAACACTTTCACCAATGTTTCTACATCGAGAAAAACACTTTCATCACTGCTTCTACACTGAGAAAAACACTTTCATCACTGCTTCTAAACTGAGAAAAACACTTTCATCAATGCTTCTACATCGAGAAAAACACTTTCATCAATGCTTCTACATCGAGAAAAACACTTTCATCAATGCTTCTACATCGAGAAAAACACTTTCATCACTGCTTCTACACTGAGAAACACACTTTCATCACTGCTTCTACACTGAGAAACACACATTCACCAATGCTTCTACATCGAGAAAAACACTTTCATCACTGCTTCTACATCGAGAAAAACACTTTCATCACTGCTTCTACACTGAGAAAAACACTTTCATCACTGCTTCTACACTGAGAAAAACACTTTCATCACTGCTTCTACACTGAGAAAAACACTTTCATCACTGCTTCTACACTGAGAAACACACATTCACCAATGCTTCTACATCGAGAAAAACACTTTCATCACTGCTTCTACACTGAGAAAAACACTTTCATCACTGCTTCTACACTGAGAAACACACTTTCATCACTGCTTCTACACTGAGAAACACACTTTCATCACTGCTTCTACACTGAGAAACACACATTCACCAATGCTTCTACATCGAGAAAAACACTTTCATCACTGCTTCTACATCGAGAAAAACACTTTCATCACTGCTTCTACACTGAAACACACTTTCGTCACTGCTTCTACACTGAGAAACACACTTTCATCACTGCTTCTACACTGAGAAACACACTTTAATCACTACTTCTACACTGAGAAACACACTTTCATCACTGCTTCTACACTGAGAAACACACTTTCATCACTGCTTCTACACTGAGAAAAACACTTTCATCACTGCTTATATACCGAGAAACACACTTTCATCACTGCTTCTACACTGAGAAACACACTTTCATCACTGCTTCTACATCGAGAAAAACACTTTCATCAATGCTTCTACACTGAGACACACACATTAACCAATGCTTCTACATAGAGAAAAACACTTTCATCACTGCTTCTACATCGAGAAAAACACTTTCATCACTGCTTCTACACTGAGAAACACACTTTCATCACTGCTTCTACACTGAGAAAAACACTTTCATCACTGCTTCTACACTGAAAAACACACTCTCATCACTGCTTCTACACTGAGAAACACACTCTCATCACTGCTTCTACACTGAGAAACACACTCTCATCACTGCTTCTATACTGAGAAACATATCTGTATATCTGCCTTGAGAAACATATCTGTATATCTACCTCTACACTGAGAAACATATCTGTATATCTACCTCTACACTGAGAAACATATCTGTATATCTGCCTTGAGAAACATATCTGTATATCTTCTACACTGAGAAAAACATATCTGTATCATCACTGCATATCTACATCTGAGAAACATATCTATATCTGCCTCTACACTGAGAAACATATCTGTATCATCTGCCTCTACACTGAGAAACATATCTGCTTCTACACTGAGAAACATATCTGTATATCTGCCTCTACACTGAGAAACATATCTGTATATCTACCTCTACACTGAGAAACATATCTGTATATCTGCCTTGAGAAACATATCTGTATATCTACCTCTACACTGAGAAACATATCTGTATATCTGCCTTGAGAAACATATCTGTATATCTACCTCTACACTGAGAAACATATCTGTATATCTGCCTCTACACTGAGAAACATATCTGTATATCTGCCTCTACACTGAGAAACATATCTGTATATCTGCCTCTACACTGAGAAACATATACTGAGAAACATATCTGTCTATCTGCCTTGAGAAACATATCTGTATATCTGCCTACTACCTCTACTGAGAAACATATCTGTATATCTGCCTCTACACTGAGAAACATATCTGTATATCTGCCTTGATCTGCTTCTACACTGAGAAACATATCTGTATATCTGCCTCTACACTGAGAAACATATCTGTATATCTGCCTCTACACTGAGAAACATATCTGTATATCTGCCTCTACACTGAACATATCTGTATATCTGCCTCTACACTGAGAAACATATCTGTGTATCTGCCTCTACACTGAGAAACATATCTGTATATCTGCCTTGAGAAACATATCTGTATATCTACCTCTACACTGAGAAACTGCCTCTACACTGACATATCTGTATATCTGCCTCTACACTGAGAAACATATCTGAGAAACATATCTGTATATCTGCCTTGAGAAACATATCTGTATATCTGCCTTGAGAAACATATCTGTGTATCTGCCTCTACACTGAGAAACATATCGGTGTATCTGCCTTGAGAAACATATCTGTATATCTGCCTTGAGAAACATATCTGTGTATCTGCCTCTACACTGAGAAACATATCTGTATATCTGCCTTGAGAAACATATCTGTATATCTGCCTCTACACTGAGAAACATATCTGTATATCTGCCTCTACACTGAGAAACATATCTGTATATCTGCCTCTACACTGAGAAACATATCTGTATATCTACCTCTACACTGAGAAACATATCTGTGTATCTGCCTCTACACTGAGAAACATATCTGTATATCTAAATCTACAATGAGAAACATATGTGTATATCTGCCTCTACACTGAGAAACATATCTGTATATCTGCCTCTACACTGAGAAACATATCTGTATATCTGCCTCTACATATCTGTGTATCTGTATCTGTATATCTACCTCTACACTGAGAAACATATCTGTATATCTGCCTCTACACTGAGAAACATATCTGTATATCTGCCTCTACACTGAGAAACATATCTGTATATCTACCTCTACACTGAGAAACATATCTGTATATCTGCCTCTACACTGAGAAACATATCTGTATATCTGCCTCTACACTGAGAAACATATCTGTATATCTGCCTCTACACTGAGAAACATATCTGTATCTGCTCCTACACTGAGAAACATATCTGTATATCTGCCTCTACACTGAGAAACATATCTGTATATCTGCCTCTACACTGAGAAACATATCTGTATATCTGCCTCTACACTGAGAAACATATCTGTATATCTGCCTCTACACTGAGAAACATATCTGTATATCTGCCTAGAAACATATCTGTATATCTGCCTCTACACTGAGAAACATATCTGTATATCTGCCTCTACACTGAGAAACATATCTGTATATCTGCCTCTGACACTGAGAAACATATCTTTATATCTGCATCTACACTGAGAAACATATCTGTATATCTGCCTCTACACTGAGAAACATATCTGTATATCTGCCTCTACACTGAGAAACATATCTGTATATCTGCCTCTACACTGAGAAACATATCTGTATATCTGCCTCTACACTGAGAAACATATCTGTGTATCTGCCTCTACACTGAGAAACATATCTGTATATCTGCCTTGAGAAACATATCTGTGTATCTGCCTCTACACTGAGAAACATATCTGTGTATCTGCCTCTACACTGAGAAACATATCTGTATATCTGCCTTGAGAAACATATCTGTATATCTGCCTCTACACTGAGAAACATATCTGTATATCTGCCTCTACACTGAGAAACATATCTGTATATCTACCTCTACACTGAGAAACATATCTGTATATCTGCCTTGAGAAACATATCTGTATATCTGCCTCTACACTGAGAAACATATCTGTATATCTGCCTCTACACTGAGAAACATATCTGTATATCTGCCTCTACACTGAGAAACATATCTGTATATCTGCCTCTACACTGAGAAACATATCTGTATATCTGCCTCTACACTGAGAAACATATCTGTATATCTGCCTCTACACTGAGAAACATATCTGTATATCTGCCTCTACACTGAGAAACATATCTGTATATCTGCCTCTACACTGAGAAACATATCTGTATATCTGCCTCTACACTGAGAAACATATCTGTATATCTGCCTTGAGAAACATATCTGTATATCTGCCTTGAGAAACATATCTGTATATCTACCTCTACACTGAGAAACATATCTGTATATCTGCCTCTACACTGAGAAACATATCTGTATATCTGCCTCTACACTGAGAAACATATCTGTATATCTGCCTCTACACTGAGAAACATATCTGTATATCTGCCTCTACACTGAGAAACATATCTGTATATCTGCCTTGAGAAACATATCTGTATATCTGCCTCTACACTGAGAATCATATCTGTGTATCTGCCTCTACACTGAGAAACATATCTGTGTATCTGCCTCTACACTGAGAAACATATCTGTATATCTGCCTCTACACTGAGAAACATATCTGTATATCTGCCTCTACACTGAGAAACATAATTTTATCACTGCTCCTACATAGAAGAAAGACTTTATTTATAACTTCTTTGATAGAGGAAATGTTAATCTTTTGTCACTACTTCAACACAGAGGAAACAAATATCTAAATATGATCTTGTATATTATTTATCATGTCAGTCCACATAACATATCCATATTCTGCAGTAAAACTTGGGGCCAACTCATTATCTCTGACTCCAAATTCAAAGGCATGGGTGGGCTTATTATTGGACATTTAAAGGACATTTGGTAGTTGTTTATTCTACAGAACAAGAATATAAATACAACTGGACTTATTTCCAGGCATGGACATAGTGCCAAATTTATCTTGTACCTTCAGTTAGGAGAAGTCGATGCTGGAGAGACACTGCCACTAGGAAGGAGAATGTCTGTCTCTGTACGATGGGCTCCACATTCTCACCACACATCCACCTACAGGTAAGAACATAAATTGTAGATTATTACAAATCACAGGTTTTGATAGTTAAAGGTTTCATCCAATTTTACATCAGGTTTCATCAGGTAAGTTCAACATATGGAAGACATTTTATTAACACATCAACACCATTCATTATTTTACAGAAACATTTATTACTATAGACAATTTTACCACCAATAATGATTGGAAATGAAACTTGCATATGCCAGACAGACATACAGGTACATATATGTAATGCAGATTATCTTTATTCTGCGAATAATGATTCAGCCTCAACAAAAATCCTTTTACAACTATATATCAAGACATGAATGCTCATTTATAATAAAATGATGTATACATATTCAAAGTGTTTTACAATTTTTCACATTATATGTATACAAATTTCTGAAGCATCTCAAACAAAGATCTAACATCTCTTATTGGTAAATAAATTTATATTACCTGACAGCTTGTGGTATCAGTTTTTCAATGCATCTGTTTTTGTTTCCCTAAAATAAATCACACAAAAGAAATTAAGCAAAATTAAATCAGTGATGAATAAAACATTTTTCTTTACTGTCATAGTGTCGTGTTTCATTTCCTGAGATCATAATTGGTACTACACAATTACTTTGATCTAAAATCAATGAAGATGTACACTCACCTGGATTCGGTACACAGTAAATGAGTTGGCCACAGACTTAGGGTCAACACGCTCGTCCTCTGTGTAGAAATCTGCTCCAAGTTCCTCTCTATCCCTTGGTAACAGTTCTGTCATCATTTGTTCACACAATAAACATTCCTTGGTTTTTTCTCTGTCCATAGAACTCACCATGTTCACCATTGTTGCAATGAACTTTTTTGGTAAGCTGAGAAAAAATTAAAATTTAAAAAAATGATAAACAAATTATTTGTTTCTTTTTAAAATATTTTCACTCTTCATTTATTTCCTGTACAAAAATTTTGAAATCCAGAAGTTTCACTCACTCCTTGTTAAAACTATAGGCCTTGTATAAAGTTGATTGAGCTGACTACTGTGCATAATTTTCAAATCAATTTATGACAAGTGTGGTATTCTAAGTGTGTTTAAAACTTAACATTCCAGCAAATGAGAAGATGACCTATTACATCAATATGTATATAAAGAAATTGAATGATGAGTCCTAGAGTAATGTTGCTTATTTCTAAAACAATATCATTCTGCCAAGAAAAAAATTACCAGTCTTCATTAGTACAATTAGTATATCGCTACATACTGAGACAATGTACTGCAGTGTACTTCAAATATGTGGTACTTTAATAAGTGTAGTTTCACAGAAAACACAATACATGTACCCTAGTATAACTTTATTTTTTGAAAGGTTATCTTGAAAAAAAATCATAATTACTCATCAAGCTATATCATATGCATGTAAACTTTGCAGCACCCCATGAAATTATATTTCACATAGGAAAACAAAAAAATGCAACAGAAGTCATTATTTTTTCAATTTGCTACTAACTTTTGAAACCAGTGGCCTCTGATATACAAGACTAATTATCTACTGAAAGATCTCTATAGCTTTACCAGATGGAAGCAACTAGAAATTTACCAAGGTGACAATAGTGACAAAAACATGAGATAAAAATGTATGAACTATATATTCATGATTGCTTACCATGGCTCTGTCAGTGATACATGCAGGATAAGAAAAAGTTGTCGTAAAAGATTCAAGCTTTCTCCAGACTGCTCTGGAACATAGAGATTGTTGAGGATCCTTGAACAAATACTATCAATTTCTTCTTGAGTAGTGTCTCTAAAAGAAAGAACAAAAAGTAATACACTTATTAGCAAATTTAAGGAGGAAAATATTGGTATAACAAAAGAAAACACAATTACATGCACATATTGTATTCTGCAATTAAATCTCCATTTAGCACAAACAAGTCCTCTATGAACAGTGATGCCAACTTTTCCAAAGCATATTTCTCTGATAGTTACACTTAAAAAAATTGGTTCAATAATAAGATGCATAAAAGAATATACAAAGTTTCATAATAATTCATTAAGTAATATGATAAACATTTTTCATCAAACAGAATATAACAGAAAAACATGTATGTACACAAGTACATTTGTACATGCTCAAAGAGATAGATATGCTATTTCCAATGCAAACTTTCTTGCAATGTAGGTCAATAAATTCATGTTCAACTGTTTTCTTCAGGTTTTTTACATTCTTGGTCACTTGTATCTTATATATCATGTGCATTTAGGATTTTCACTTTCTTCAATATTCTTATTCAGTATTCTTCAATACCAGATACAAGTGGTTGTGATTTATTTGGGATTTTCACTTGAATTTTCAATACCAGATACAAATGCTTGTGATTAATCTAATCATCTTTCCAACAGAAATGAACTATATTGTGAAGTTTTTATTTCCCTAAATTTGTATCAAACCACTTTCTGTCTGCACAGTTAATATTATTACCAAATTATTAGTATTTCAAAAGATACCAATATTCATTTCATATGATGGGCTCTAGATCTGTTTTAATGCTGCCTCCTGGAGTCAAGTCCGTAGGTACTTGCCTTGTATGTCAATAAACACCAATTACATATATTATCATACAACATATGTAGGTGTATTGACAGATAAGGAAAGAACATGTGATAGAGACTACTTTGGGTACCAAAGGTGCCTTAGTAAAGCTCTATATCAGTAACGTGTGCACGACTACATTTGTTCAAGGCCTAGATCCCAGGGCTTGATCCATCAAAGAAAAATTCTTCTGGAAGTGAAAGGCATGGAGCATAGGTGCTCTACATTTTATCGCTAGCTAATGTTAATAAAAAATAACATGGCAGTATTTTTGCATTCCAGAAATTGCTCGACTTACTTTCGATTTCTACTAAACATAAAGATGATCTTACACAAATGAAGTTAGCATGAATTAAAATTTCACCATTCCTCCCACTACTAACGTATAAAATATATGCGAGTTCACAAAATGTCAACGCCACAATAACTGCATGACTGATCACTGACTGTAGTGCACCAAGTTTTCTTCATTTCTTGAAGCACTAACCAGTAAACCAAAATCTATTGGTGTTTTGTTTTCAACATTTTCAACCGAGACCGTCATTGTAACAATACAGTTTTGCTCTTTTTATTTGCACTGCCTGACTCATATTACATTCAAGAGTGCTGGAAACACCACTGGACTTGAGACGATGCACTGCATATCCAACACGTCTTAGATATCATTACTGAAGATTTTTTTCTCTTTTGAACACAGACTTTTTGAATCCTTTGTATGCAGGTGTGTCATAAAAAAATTGGCTTCGCAAAGGACAAATCAATACATCAACACTTTCTTCAGTTTGATGAAAGGTGTCGATCTAGGTTGAAGAAGAAGAAGTGTTGGTGCTCCACCGTCCTTAGCCTCTCATCTTCGTATCTATTGGGACCCACCCACTTTTTGGTGCAAGTGTATAAACGTATGATGCTTGAAATTCACAGAAAAACATCCAACAGAATAAAAGGTTACACGTAAATGATTCATTTGAAAGAATTGTCAAGCTTGCTGTGAGGGAGAAAACACCATTCTTACTTTGCTTGATGAAAAATATTATCAATCATCTGAATGATGGACGTCGCCATTTTGTTATCTACAAAAATCGAAACAGTTCCTGTCTTACGAGAAGCGAAACAAAATTTATTGTTTCGTTGATATCTATAAATCTGTCCGATTTTCTGACGTTCTAAGTAAAAACATATTTAATATAAATTATTTCCTTGCTATAGGTGTAACTTGTACAAATTCTTAACGGTAAATAATTATCGCAGTTTGCCATAGTTTTGAAATGTAAAATGTATTTACTATACACCGGAAATTGTCTGTGCGCAGACTCGTATCCATTGACAACTTTACGCTATCCCTGCCTCCATGAAGCAGATAAAAACAAAATTTGTGTAGTTGTTTAACGGGGTAAGTGCATTATTATTTGTCTTTTACACATAACACTCATACTGATATTTACGTTTAACTATATTTTATTTACGTCACTCATCAATATGTTGATATATGCTTTATTTTCTTTTTAAAATACTCATTGAACTCATGTCACTGACAACGTGCAAAATATAAACGCTAGTTTTGTGGCCGAATATTTTCTTCGGTCATCGTAACAATATATCGTTATCATGCATATATAGATTTAAAGAATTACACTAAGAACTTTTTAAGATTAAGAAACATGAATTTCACTCTGAATTTTTTAACGAGAAAGAGTATTTTTGTATGAATCCTCCTTGGTTACAATGTTACAAATTTGTAAAGTGGATGCTCCGATGTAAAGGTATACTGTAGGACAAATGTATTATGCAGGTTATCAAGTGTACGGATCCGCCAGACGTTGTAGTTTGTGAGCATATTGCATTAAGTAGAAAATTAAAGAAATAGAAAAAGTAAGATTACATATGTGTAAAAGAGAGCTCGAGTTTGATTTCAATTAAAGTCACCATGCACAGTTTTTGATGGAGAAGTTAAATTAATCGTTTTTAAATATTTGTTATGTTTATCTTTAACAGATAAGTCGCCATCATGGAGATAGTATATGTATATACAAAGAAGAGAAGTGAGTTTGGTCGCCAGTGCAACTTTAGTGACAGACCAGCTGAACTTCATGTTGATATCATACCAGATTCATCACAGGCAGAAAATTTCATTGAGAGGAATCCTGTTGACAATGGACTTCAACATGTACAAGAGATGTCCGAGCATGAGGTATTTGACATGCATATTCACAAAATGCACCTCTATAAACATTCACTTTGTGCCCACCACATGTACTGAAGTTGATATATTCTAGGCCAGTGCTAAAAATGAAAATTCATTATATATCTTCCTTGGTCGGTCCTATTTTCTTGATTCTTCAGTAGATACCAGATAGAATAAGTACTTCAGTGAGTGATAATGTTTTTATGTTCGTTCTCATCACAACACTACAGAAGTAAGATGGTTCTATAGTATTTCTGAACATGACTCAGGGTTTTCCATAATTTTGTTAGTAGTAGGCTGTGTAGTGAAAGTAGGAGGCTGGCCTGCCGTGTACGTGTAGTCGTGTACGGAACATTATTACGGAACTGGATTGGTGTAGGCGGCCAAATGATCAAAGTAGGCGGTCAAATGGGCCGGCAACCGGCTCTTATGGAAAACCCTGATGACTGCTATTTTCTTACATTGTCTAATCTAATCCTCACTATCATGAAATATAAATACTGTCATGGTTATTTTATTTCAATAATTGGTAAGAAATCACATTACACAAGTATGTTCAAACACATTTTTTGTTCTGTTTTATTTTGAAATAACCTCAGTTTTGGATAATCTTTAGATAATCGTTTCAACAGGTCAACACAGAAAGATTTGAAACAAGCACACGTGGAGTGAACCATACAGAAGGTGGCTGGCCCAAAGATGTCAACTCACAAGAAGTGGAACAAGTCACCAGATACAGGAAGAAAGTTGAGAAAGATGAAATGTACATTAACACAATTCAGCAACTTGCAACAGTAAGTTATTTTTAACACAACCCAGAGCACTCAGTAACCCTTATGAGCATGTTTTGACTCCCAAAAATGAGTTTAGAATCTCAAGTTTGAAAGAAAATTTCTGTTCTACATGTATTTACATCAAATTTTGAGTTAGTACTCCCTCTTCTACTAAAACATTTTTATTGTGATTTTTTTTTTATTTTTTTAGGTTATGGAACACTGCATTAAGCAAAACAATGCCATTGATATCTATGAGGAATATTTTGATGATATTGAAATAGACACTGTGGACGAAGTTCCATCAGCCAAAACTATAAATGTATTCAGGTAAGCTTACAGCACCTTATTCATAAAGGAACCTGTTCTTTGCACACCCCATAGGGCAATATACATGTGTCAGCTTTGACAGGGCTTCATTAAAATGAGAACATACATGTATCATTATATTACATTGTAGACATTTTGCTGAACATAAGAAATAATTGACAAACAGCTGACAACAATAATGAAATTAATGTTCATTCAATGTTTTGAGATATTTGAGGTTTAAAATTATAATACAATTTTCTATGAAATATTCTGAGAATATATATGTGTTTTAAGGGATCCCAATGAGATCAAAAGAACAGCAACAAACCTTTCCTGGTTCCCAGATGGTCCAAGGAAACTAGCAGTAGCCTACTGTAATATGGAGTTTCAGGGCTCCAGTCCAGACACCAGTATGGAGTCCTACATCTGGGATGTTGGTATGTTGCCTTTATATCTTTCTTGTTTGTTTATCATTGCTCATCAAGAAAAGGTACCATGGTATCTCACTCAAGATAGATGATGATGTTTTATATCTCATTTGAAAGAGAAGTTAATCATATCAGTATAAGATTGCTTTATATGTAATTTGGTGCTTTTCTTTCTTGTGTCATTGGAATTTAAAAAAAAAATATTCCTCATACTCAGGTTCAATTGAAAATACTACAGCTCCTCAAACATTGGTTGGAATCCTAAAATATTGACGCAGTTATCTTAACCTCCAAAGTTCAGTTGAGAATTATAGAAATAATGATTTGTTCTTGTTTGATTTAAATAACTTTTTATTACTGTTCTTTTAGTGATAATTCATTTTTAATCTTGATAAATGTTTACTTTTACAGAGAATCCAAACAAACCAGAGATGACACTAAAACCAGTGTCCCCATTAGTGTGTTTAGAATACAATCCTAAAGACTCCCATGTCTTGCTTGGCGGCTGTTACAATGGTCAAATCGGTGAGTTTATCATATCAGAGTTAAGGATTAAGTTTTTTCTTAATTCTCTGCAAATATAGAGAATGATGTAGGAGAATCTCTACAATAAGCTTTCAGGTTGTTTTTTTTTATTATTTATTTATTTATTTATTTATTTATTTATTTTTTGTCTGCTGTGTTATGTAATTATCTCCCTTTTACTATTAAATCACTGATTTTTTTTTCTGATTTAAGAAACAGACCATATCGATGGTTTTGTTAATATAATGGTGTGTTTATATGAGAATCACCCCCACCTGCCATATTGTTTTAACTACACCAGTTACCCAGAGAAAAATACCAGAATACTTCAAATTTCCATGATTCTATCAATTCTATAAACAAGACATAAGAAGGACAAAAATAATCTGACTAATGCTAATAAAATTAGGAAAAAGCAGTGGTTCAAGTATTTCTTGAATCTGAAAATGAGGATTTTATGTAATAACTTTTGTATCTATATGTACTTAGCTTACTGGGATACAAGAAAAGGCTCACAGCCAGTGGAAATGTCACCCATAGAGCACAGTCACAGAGATCCAGCTTACAAAGCCATCTGGATCCAATCCAAGACAGGCACAGAGTGCTTCTCCACATCCTCCGATGGTCAGGTGCTTTGGTGGGATACTCGTAAAATGGGTGAACCCACTGAGAAACTTTACCTGGATCCAACAAAGAAGCAAGACCCAACAAAAGCTCAAGGTGCCATGGCACTGGAATATGAACCCACAATGGTAGGTCACATCAGCAATATACATTTGAATAAAATTATGAAGAGTAATGAATTCATCAAATGAAATAAAAATGATGTTATTTTTAAGTAACAAATTAATTTTGTTGTCAGTCTTAATACTATGTAATATGTTTTGAGTAATATGTTCAGTTATCTGAAATGATTACACACTTAATTATATAGAAATTTTGTAAGTGTTTCTTTTGAAAAATTTTTCACCTGAATTTGTTTCTAGTTTACAATTTTGGATTTCACCGTTTTAATTATCATCTTTTCTAATCATTTCAGCCAACAAAATTTATGGTTGGATGTGAAACAGGAACAATAATGTCATGTAACAGAAAAGCCAAGACACCAGCAGAAAAAATTGTAGCATTATATCATGGTCACTTAGGACCAGTGTACTCTTTACAAAGGAATCCATTTTTCCCCAAAAACTTCCTTAGCGTGGGTGACTGGAAAGCAAGGGTAAGAAAATACTTTTACAACTTTGTAATTAGTTACTAGTGTGATTTGTATGACAACAGAAATGAAAAATCCAGCATTTAAATTACTTAAATTTGTTATCTAAATGTGGTTACTGGTTAATTTCTTGCTCTTAATATGATAACAAGATTATTTTAATAAGGTTTTTCAATAGTTAGATATTTTCCACTCTTTGTGTCTCTTTTGACACCCATCTCATGTGGAGGTGGCTGTTATAATAATGTCAAAACCATGAAAATAAAACCAGTTTACAACATCAAAGAACACACAGCAGCCAGGCCTATATTAGTCTCTGTATATTGATTGTTGGCATTGCGTTGTAGATCTGGTCTGAAGACATCAGGGAATCATCAATCATGTGGACACGGTAAGAATCTCATCAATGGCAGTATTTCTTAATATAAAGCAAATTCTTGTTTATCTAATCGTCTTTATAACTTTTTTTTTTACAGTTTCATAATTCCTGGGCTTAAAAAGAAATCTTCATCTGATTTATCTACATAATTAGTTCTTTTTATAATTAATTTTAGATGAACCAAATTAAACACATCTCTAACTCTTTAAAAAAAAAACCAAAGAAAATATAAAAGATTTTGCTTGTGATTTTGTTCAAATCATTAAAATTGCTTATCTTATGCATAATTTCTAAAAGTAGCAGCTTATGATAGTCATTCAATTTCAGCAAAAATGGTTCAACACTTCTTGAAGTATTCAAATTTATGTTGTGCATTTATATTGTAGACAATACTCCTCCTACCTGTCGGACGGCTCATGGAGTCCTGTTAGGCCCTCCGTGTTCTTTGTTACCAAAATGGATGGTACATTGGATGTTTGGGATATCATCTTCAAACAGAGCGACCCGACACTCAGTCTACAGGTACAAGTCATATACTTAAGCCATATGAAACTAAACTCTTGTTTCTCATATCACAATATCTCATTTAGATTGGGTTGTTGTTTAAGGACGAGAATTGATGAAGGCAGAGTTAATTTTGACTATGAGGGCATAAATACTGCATAAAACAATAAAGAAGAAAATAAACCAATGTCAATTTGGTTTCCAAATGAAGTATTTAATATCTTTGATAAAAATGAAAACAATAATGAAATATACTTAAAGCTTTGAAGAAAACAAGTTTTAGACTATTGGGAAGTCAGGAAATGCCTTTAAAACGAGATTTTCAGAGCAGAATTTTTTAAAACGCTATTGTCTTGTGATTCTTAAATTTCATGTTATTGAAGCATTGGATGCTTGTTTCAGGTTTGTGATGAGCCTCTTCACAGTTTACGAGTACAGGAGTCAGGACGTCTGATTGCATGTGGGTCACACACTGGTACCACAACACTACTAGAACTCTCTGAGGGCCTATGTACGCTACAGAGAAATGAGAAGAACTTGGTCACAGCAGTATGTATTCTCCTTATCTGTAAATGTGTTTCTTTCTTAAAGATACTTGCATACTTTTATGATTTTGAAGTTTGCAAGTTTTCATGACTGTCATATCAATATATCCATATAAAAAAAATTATGAATTTACCTTGTGTAAATATGATATAATTTATATCAACAAAATTGTAATGTTAAAAATTAAATTGAACAGAAAATTTTTACAGTTGTCATGATTTTCATAATTTATCTTTCAGTTTTTTTCATAACCCACTGACATGCTATATTTTATCTTTATACAGATGTTTGAGAGAGAGACAAGGAGGGAAAAGATTCTTGACTCACGCCACAGAGAGATGAAACTTAAGGAACGATCTAAGAGCTCAGCTGACAAAGACAAGGTAACCATATAAAAGGCTTTCCCTATAAATTGATGTCCAAATTTTCTCAAAATACTTAGAATGAATATTATTTCAATCACAGACAGCATTTTGAAGAATGTATAAAGATAGAAGACAAAGTTTAACCCCAACAAGAGGCCCATGGGCCTTAACGGTCATCTGACATAAAATACTAGATTTCAAACATGAGAAGAAGTGGAAAATGTGTTTTCAAGATGGCAGCCATGGCGGCCATGTTGGATTTCAGACCAACCCGAAATTAACAAACTTTGGTCAGAATCATGTCACAATCATTTCAGGTAAGTTTCAGCTCAATGAGACATGTAGAACTTGAGAAGAAGTTGAAAATGTTTACAACGGACGACACCAGACAAAAGACGATCGCAATAGGTCATTAGACCCTTCGGTCAGATGACCTAAAAATGTAAATGGGAACAGAATGAAATTTCTCTATGTTTTTGTATTGTTTTCTAAAGTCCAGGTGGGAGACATGTTTTAGTGAAATAGCCCTATATGACACTGCAATTAAATCCTATTTCATTAAAATATTTTTTCTAAAATTGGATGGATCTAAGTTTATACCATTTGCTGTTTCCAAGTAAAAATGTTCATGGTTTCTTTCATATATTGAGCAAAAATTTTGTATTTTTTGTTACAAATGTTGATTTTAAACTCTCTTGACTTACAGGAGGATGAAGACAAAGACAATGATATGGAGGAGGAAGATCTGTATGCCAAGGCAGAAAAGGAATTCTATGATGTCATTGAGAAAGAAAAGAAAAATCTGGAAAAGAAACAAGCAGATCAGACGGACACAGACAAGGCAGACACAGGGAAACAGTCTCCGATAGCAGAGGAAGGGGAAGAGGAAAAACCAACGGAAAATGAGGAGAAATCAGACACCAAAAAATAAACTAACGTTTAAATGTAGAACAAAAATAAATAATATGAGAGATTCTTGCAAATAGTTGTAATGATTGAGGTCACATTCAGTGGAAGAAGACAGTATGACTTCAAATTAAAGAGACTGAAGTTTTTAAATCATGACGGAGAAAAAATGTCTCCCTCCGGGCAGATTTCAGAGGTAAAGAAGTGCTCATGTATTTATTGCAGACAAATTTCAAATTATCTAAATTGATAACAATATTTTAAAACAAAATATTAGAATCTTACCTGGATTGTGAGATACATAGTTTATTTACTATCAGTGCTAATGTTTTGTAAAAATACATAGAGCATACATTTAGAACTGTCTGTGAAGCAGTGTGATTTAAAAGACTTGTGATATTGAATGATCAATTTACATTTGACATCATTTCATCCGGACCATAAACCTGTTTTCTGATCTGATTATCGTAAATCAGAAATTGTTTATCTTTTTTATATTGATAAAAATGTATATCTATTTATATACAATGTATGAAATGAACGAAAAAAAAAATTGTTAAAATAAAAAATGCTTAAAAACATTTTAAAGTGTATTTCTTTGTCTATAAAATGTTATTTAACAGATAAAGTACCCCCATTCAATTATTTCTGACTTGGAGTATGAAGTCATAAGCCAGTCCCTGAGCTTACTGTCACTAAATATGGTAGTTTTAGTGAAATAAATGATGAATTTTAAAAAAAGTGAAGTGAACTGAACCCAGTCAATGATGGGTTCATGTATATTCAAGTTATTTTTGTGTTAAAACTGATATTGTTTTTCTGATATTCCTGTTTAGTAATGATTAAAATCAATGATTGGGGGGACTGTTAAGTAAAATGAATACTTTTTGAATATTTTTATGGTTGACTGATGTCAAACAGTAACAGAAAAGGATTTTAAGCACCATATTCACCAAAGAATAATCTTTTACAATGGTCAATTTATACAATATTTTTATTAAATAATATGATGATATTGTATATACATTATAACTGGGATTGTAAGCTTTTCACGTTTATGTTAAGTAGTATACATGAAATATCACCAAGATGATGTCTTGACACATTGAATTTCTTCTGAAAAAATCTTTGTTCAATTTTCTGGCCAGATCTGCCAATATTATTAACATACATATAGGAACGATGTTTTCTCTTAGTAGGCGTGCGTTCCATTGTGTAATATGAAATTTAAGCTGTTTCCAACGATGTTAGCTCATATACATAACAGTTGTATCGACATTAACCCGGGTCTCGTTTTGGGAACGTGGGATCAGTGTTAGATTTACAAGGCGTTGTATTTAACAAAAATCTTGGAAGTAGTCTCGAAATCTCATAGGTGGGGTAAAGACTTATAATTTCAGTAAGGAATCACATCTAGATGTATTGCAAAAATGGATATTAAGGCAAAGAGTCAAGTTTGATCAAATTAACACCTTTACATAAATAACATTACTGAAAATCTATATCCAATGTTGACTAGATATCACGTCTACTACTCTATCATACATTCTACGACGCATGGGCTTGGACGTGTGTTGATCCATATTACATCCACACTTTGTAGTACATTTCATGTCAAACATCACCATTTCGTGAAGATAACGATTATTATCTGTTACATTTGTTTTATACAGGGTACTGCGATCTGTAATATTTGGTATCCCACAAAACGATGTGCTGTCCAAAGCCACGGGTGTTTGTAGGTTCTGGCCTCTTCATTTCCTACTACTGTACAAGGGTGATAACTAGATCGATCGCTTATCGATAAGCGTGTATTGATTAACATTTCTAGAGCATGTGACCTAAACTGATGCTGCTTCTAAAGCTGACATTAACTATTTAGTCTAAGGATGCAATTGAGTAAATTCAAAGACCTGTGCTATTCAGGTCTCTGATGGAATAACGGATAGAGATGAATGTATTTTAAACAAAATATCTCATTGACATAGATATTTATATATCTTAAATCCGTAGTTACGTCGTCTGTTGTTTTGTTAACAAAATTTTGTCCGACGTAGAAATATAAGGTTTTGTGTACATTCATATGTACAAGGAAAACAATCATCACCGGCTTTCAAGAAAAAAGGGCCGTAACTCTTACAGGTGTAGCTCTTACATACATATATCACGAATTCTAATGAGTTTTTAAAAATTATCTTTTACGTTTTAATCTAAGTAAATGATCAGAATACTTTCATACTTCTTACATCATTCTATATATAATATTTATTTTGAAAATGAGGATATATAATAAAACATTTTGCTATTGATACCAATTTTCATTTTGTAACAATTGGAAACATTTTCAACAAGTGTTGAGGGATAGAAAATTTGATATACGTTTATAGGCACCTCCTGTCGAATTAAAGAAACATCAAGGATTTTTCCCATTTGAAGTGACAACGATTCCGAATCCGGGTAAGTTTTAGGGATATAAATACAGTAAGACATGTGTGTCATCACTTGACAGAGTATTATCGTTCTTTCATACATGTGTCACCATATCAGTGTCACCTGTCTAAACAACTCAACGCTTTGGTGGGCGGTAGTGTACACTTAATAATACGCAATATCTTGCATCCTGCAACTTTTGGACTATTATCGTAACGTCACCGAAACGGAGGTATTTTTTCATATTTATTCAATCGAAGCTTTGTTGTCATACCAAAGGGAATGGTGGGCTTTAATTATATAATAAATACAACACAGCTTGGTATTAAAACTATAGTATTCACAGATAATTAAAAATAAACTATTATTTGATAATATTTGATAAAAACCAATTAACGATACATGACAATGATATCGTAACAAATTTAGCCAGAAAAACATTGATTTGAAAATTTGCGTTTGTAATTGTTTTTAATGTGCCGTTAAATATGCATATTTGTTACAAGTCCTTTTACCATTACTTATATCAATATTGTACGTTTGATAAATTGAAACCGTGTCGTTTTTATCATAATCCAGATATAGACTAGCACGCGGATTCCACGGCCTCGTATCTGGTACCGGTCAATACTGGGTACTGGTGTCCGTGTTTACATTAGTGTCATCTTTCTGATGGCCGTATAAACAATCCAACACGTCCGTGTTTACATATCATTACCTGTTGTCAGTCCTGAATTCCGACATTATTTACTTTCATGTTCATATTTCGTTTGATGATAAAAACAATAAAACCATGTAACTGTTCTATTTGTGACAAAGTTCGATAGACCCTAGATAAGCGATAACGGACGACTACACAGTAATAGATCCATACCATTTTTTGTGATCGTGGGTGATGAACTCATTGAAGTAAAGCACAACGTAACATTAGAATACACTAACATTATGATAGACGAGTATTAGGTGAAAATGCAGCCACGTAGTCAAAGCACCGACATAAAATGATTTCACGAATGTTTGCAATATTCTCTTATCTAATTGGATAAACAGGATGTTGTCATATGTTTCCGTTTTATGACACATGTTAACGAGACTTGTCACTTGTTCGTTTTAATCCGCCAGATACACCAAGAAATAAAAAAAGGTCAGTTGTGATAAAATCTTTAACAGAAACTTGCACCAAGAGTCACACGGTCATGATATTTGGTTTGTAGCACGGCAGATTGACGGACTATTCAGTATGTTCAAACGGGTGACCTCGACACACTTTCAAGTCAACAGCGGTCATATATTAACATATTTGAACGACTTCACATATAGTAACTAAAATGTCCAGTGTATTTATATTGGGTCTGTAGCATACTGTGATGAAGGGTTACCAAGTTTGTTAAACCTAATTATCTCGATCAAGTTTCAAGGTCACAAGAGCCATATGTGTTAAATTCTTTAAAAAAAATTCTTCTGAATTACCAAGAAGCTCAGGGTAGTGATATTGGACATGCTGTATTCTGGTTTTTGAAGGAACACGATGTTTGTTCATAAGAATTACCTTGCCCTCTTCAAGGTCACAGGAGTCAAACGTCTTACAATATTTAAAGTAGCCTATGATTGTAATATTGCTCCAGTAAGTAGCATGCTGGGATAAATGGTGTCCAAGTTTGTTCGAATGAATGACCTTGACCGCTCTCGATATCAAAGTGTCAAATGTTTTACAACTTCAACCCTCTTTTTATTCGTGAAGCAAATAAGCACTGGGTCATGGCTTAGTGTGGTATCGTGCTTGGGGAATGTGCTTTTACGGTTAACAGAAAGTTATTTCCCATCTTTTTCTGACTATAAAATATGAATAAATACGTGCTGCATTAATAGCCGTAGGTATTTTCATTACTACCCGATTTAAATGCGATTAAATGCTGGCCTCTTGTTTGCTTGCGGAGTCTTCCAATACTTAACCTTTTTATGTGGTGGTGGTGGTTTGGGAATTCTTCAACGCTATATAACAACTACTTAACGATTGATGATATACGAAAGACGGTAGAACATCACTGTAGCTTTCATGTGGATTTCTTTGATCTATGTGTCAAAACCTATCCATCGCCTGTCTTTCTTGTCAGACGAAAGCTGTGACCTTTCACATTTATGTGTGTTAATACGTCAGGCAAAAAAAAATCAATGGAGACTGTAGCACCGCTATGGCCCGTGTGCGGGATCCACCCCACAGTTGAACTCATCAACAAAACATATCATGCGGTCCCTTTTATTATCTCTTGCGCATGTCAGCATCACACCGATAACACAGATAGTTCCCGTCCTTCAACTCACTCGCGATACTTTAGGCTCTGATACACTACAAAGTACAATGAACTGACTTTCTGTTTTATGTAACTGTATGACGTCTGTGGCAGATATGGTTAAAGTATATGGTTTCAATGTCCATGCAAAAATCCATTTGTAATCAAATGGTTGTGCTAGTTGTTGAGTTTCCTCAGTCGCCCCACAGGCTCCAAAATTTAGACTGCTAGTATCAGTGACTGGTCCTACACGGACGAAACAGCTGTATGATGCTGTATCTAATTATTAATTTGTAATAAATGGCTCTGTTAATTAACATGTGTCTTTTATATAAGGTGTTTTGTTTTAGGATTCTGATTCTGTGTCTGTTACATTAGAAGCTGTTTTGTTTTAGGATTCTGAATCTGTGACTTTTGCATAACTTTGGAAGCTGTTGAGTTTTGATACAATACTATATTTTTCTCTGAACCTTTTACAATCTGAAAGGCCTTAAATCAATATTTGGATATGTAAATCCATGCCTTTTGAACCGAGTGGATGTGTACCTTTCTGAGTTCCACACAGAGGTAAGTAAATTGAGAATTTTGTCATTGGGTGTACGTAAGGAAAATAAACATCCACGAATCGGAATGAAACGAAGCCTATTGGGACTGTAAAGATACACAAGTATTTGAAAACGAATGAAAACAAACAGAAGAAACTATGTATATATGTAAATTAGGTTACCTATATTTGTCCTAAATAGTGTCTCCACAAATCCTTTATTGAAATATATCGTTTAAGGCAGTTCTTTTAAAGTACTCACGCGGTCTTTCCAATCGTTCAACTACCATCAAACTAGGGAGTTCGTCAGATTTCTCTCACTTGTCCTCTCTCACTCGTCCTCTAAAAGGCCGAAAGGCCGTAATAGTGGACGTTAAAGTTGTTAAATAAGTTAGTGATATCTGGTGTATACTGTATGGAACATCACATACTTTTGTACCTACAGATACGCCAACGGTAAAGACAAAAAATCTTCGTAGCAGTTTCATATCCATTCACCAAACCATACCACCACGTGCATTGCAGAAATGTAGCATGTAAATAGGTTTGTTTGTTTGTTATTGTATTTTGTGGGAATGGTGGGGGAGGGGAGGAGAGCGAACTTAACTAACGTCCTCGCAATACACAGGTTCACATGAGGACGGGTCATAAAATGGACACCAAGAATTGAAAATATAGCCCTGAAAAAAATTATCATAAAAAAGAAATAAAATAAAGACCACAAGCGTTGTAATGGGGAAATAAGATCTCGTCTCGTCAATGTCACCTAGTTAGAAGATACAAAAGAAAATCCCAGATTTTGCATAGAGCACGCATTTAGTCGCACTCTTACGATCATGCATTGGAATACAGCTGGCATTATTATCCAATGACCCATCATTGGTGGCAACAGCAAAATCCCAATAAACTGTTCTTGACGACATGCGGCGGTCCTCTCGTACGTTGTTCAATATGGTAGTCAATGGACTACAATGACACCCGGACTCATAATTGCCCTATCTGTTAAACTAAAATCCAAACAGTATTAATGTATCAACAATCTAAATTTATTGTTAACCATAACGGTCTACTCGTTTACAATTTTTTTTTCTAAAAATCACTTTTTATCCAGATTTCTGTTAGATCTATGCTCTCTTTATTTCGTGTATCCAGTAACGTTCCAAACTCTTTGAGAGGATGACGTTCCCACTTCTTAATGCATATATACATGGTTTACACAGTTTTATAAACCTT